>NC_043002.1:69915587-69990587 GCF_006345805.1 Octopus sinensis
CGCACGATATAGCCTTAAGACATTTCTTGGATGGCCGTTGACTCTCAAGAGTTCCTCCGCCCCTTGGCGGGTTTTGTTTTTCATCCCGCAGAGTGTCCAATAAACACCCTCCTCACCAAGCAAGCTTGGTGGGGTTGCCGGTTTAGTCGCCGTCGACCCGACCATGCAACAGGTTGCACTGGGTTACATGTTACCAGTAGCACTCGAAAGTGACCTGACATAACATACATACATGTATACAGGCTTTGTCAGTAAATGCTTAAAGGATAATCTGGATAAATTGGGATCGGTAAGAGAAACTGACCGGCTGATTCGTATATAACAAGTCCAATCTGTAAGTGGAACAGTAAAAATATGCAAGACTTTTGTCAAGTTCCAAATGTGAATTTGTCTACGTTAACTACATCCCAAACATGAAGCCTTGTATCTTTGTTGGAAACTGGTTCCCTCCTCAGTTGAAGATTTATAATAATTGAAAAATAGAAGAGAATACATACTACATACATACATACATACATACATACAAATCCCAAAACACCAATTATTATTGGTACAAACGTGAATTTATAATCTGGGTATAGTAACCGGAGGCTTCGAATCGAAGTAGCTATCGTCTTCCTTTCTATGTATGTATGTATGTATGTATGTATGTATGTATGTATGTATGTATGTATGTATGTATGTATGCGTGTACGTATGCATGCATGCATGCATCTATGTATGTGTGTATATATGCATGTAAGTATGCATGTATGTAGGTGTATGTGTGTGTGTGTGTGTATATTTGTGTGTGTGCGAATGTGTGCTTTGGTATTTATAAGTAGGTGTAAGACGGTGTTTCTTTTCATGTACGTCCATTAGCGCCAGTCATTCGATGAATGAATATTTATAAAATATTTATGTAACAGACCATACATTGTTCGATATTATCGAACCTCCAACTCAAGGTCGCAATATAACCGCATCCTAAAGATAGTAGTAGTAATAGTAGTAGTAGTAGTAGTAGTAGTAGTAGTAGTAGTAGTAGTAGTATCATCATCATCATCAGCAGCAGCAGCAGCAGCAGCAGTAGCAGCAGCAGCAGCAGCAGCAGTAGCAGCAGCAGCAGCAGCAGCGCAGCAGCAGCAGCAGCAGCAGCAGCAGTAGCAGCAGTAGCAGCAGCAGCAGCAGCACTAGTAGTAGTAGTAGTAGTAGTAGTAGTAGTAGTAGTATCATCATCATCATCATCATCATCATCATCATCAGCAGCAGCAGCAGCAGCAGCAGCAGCAGCAGCAGCAGCAGCAGCAGCAGCAGTAGTAGTAGTAGTAGTAGTAGTAGTAGTAGTAGTAGCAGTGTTTTCTCTCAACAACTAAACCTATTATAATATAATCAGAGACATTCCAGTTGTAAACAACCAATCGTTTTATCACCCCGCCCCGCCATTTATGTTGTATCATGGTGACAGCTTTCTTTATAACAGCTGGGTATGATTTGAAGAAGATTTGGCTGCTAATTCCAGCAGGCCATGCGACCATATGAAGCTCCCGCGTTTAACAGGTCGGGTAATCAAGTAGATAGAGAGGGTGGGATTGGGGGGGGGGCATAAAAGAGAGACAAAGAGAAAGAAGAGAGAAACAGGATAAGAAATGGAGAAAGGAAGGGGAGCTGCTTCATGGCTTCTTAGTTTATCCAATGATCACAGTTTTTTCTAAAATGCTACGTTGCAAGTAGTTTCTGGACGTACCACAAGCATCTAAAAATACAAATTAAGGTAACAGAAAATCCATACAAAGAGTTAAGTTGTCGCTGATAAACTTCCAGAACCAGACTGACTGACTCTTCTCTAGTATCGGCAAAGTCTGTCTGTCTGTCCCTCTGTCTGTCTATCTGTCTGTCTTCTCTCTCTCTCTCTCTCTCTCTCTCTCTCTCTCTCTCTCTCTCTCTCTCTCTCTCTCTCCCTCAATCTCTCTCTCTGTCTCTTTATATATATATATATATATATATATCGGCGCAGGAGTGACTGTGTGGTTGGTAGCTTGCTTACCAGCCACATGGTTCCGGGTTCAGCTCAACTGCATGGCACCTTGGGCAAGTGTCTTCTACTGTTGCCTCGGGCCGACCAAAGCCTTGTGAGTGGATTTGGTAGACGGAAACTGAAAGAAGCCCGTCGTATATATGTATATATATATGCGGTGCTCCAGCATGGCCGCAGCCAAATGACTGAAACAAGTAAAAGAGTATCTATCCGTCTGTCTGTCTGACGCACGAGCCTGGTAAAGGTTGCTTATGGAAGACCGGCAGTCACACGTCCAACCTCTCCTCTCCATGCTACCGATGTTATCCAACGGAAAGGCAAAGACCGATACAGTTTGGCACCAGTGACGTCGCAGCTCATTTCTACAGTTGAGTGAATTGGAGCAACGTGAAGTAAAGTGTCTTATATTTCTTTATTGCTCACAAGGGGCTAAACATAGAGGGGAAGCCAGAAAAAAGGCCTTTTTCGTTTGTTTTTCTCGTTTGTTTTCTTGTTTATTTTGATTTCTCGTATTGTATTTTCTTTTTATTTCTCGTTTTGTAATTTCTTGTACCTGTATTTTTATCTTGTATTTTATTGTGTAGTTTTATTGTTACGTCCTGTTTGTGTTACATTTTTTTCGTGCTTGTTTTACCCCTCTGCGAGGTAATTTTATTTTAATTCTCTCGCCGGAAGGCCTAGTATTGACGAGTCGTGTCCTGTCTTGCCTTCGAAACACGCTTAAGTTTTCCTTGTGTAGCATGTCCTGTACTCTGTTTTTCTGTTGTAAAAAAATGGCGTTTCCGTTTTCGTTTCTGTTGAGTTCTACGTCTATTTGTGGTGTCCTGTATTTACGTATATATATTTATATATGCATGTATATATACATGTAGATGTAGGTACGTACACATATGTTTGTATGTATGCATATATTTTATTTATTACACTATATATATATATATATATCTATATATATATATATATATATATATATATATATATATATATATGTGTGTGTATATATATATATATGTGTGTGTGTGTGTGTGTGTATACCTTCTCCTCGACTTACGACCGAGTTCCGTTCCGACGGATGGGTCGTAATTCGGTCTGGTCGTATGTCGGGTTTATATTTTTTAACATTATTTTCATTCAAACACAACTAATGCTTGAAAGTAACTGAGTGAGAGACAGTGATGGGCAGTGGATGCCTAGGTCTGAGGGAGACCTGCGTTGCCCGATGCTGCCCCAGTTATCGTACGCTCAATTGTCCAACGTCCAAAAATCGATTTATTCATTTATTTATTTCTCTATCTTTTTAGTTGTGGGACCATAAGCACACAGACATAACTTGTTGTCAAGAGGTAAAGAGGATAAAAAGCAAAGACATGCAGATATGAGTGTGTCCGATGGGAATCTGTTGTGGCGGACGCCCCCAGGCGAGAAGTGGGTTGGTCCACTATTAATAAATAGTGAACTGACACAGTCAGTAGTGTCGGTCGGCGAAGGTACGCCGTTCGGACCAGTCCCGTAGACACGACGAAGTAAGTCGCCATCATAAGACATATCAGTGGCAACGAGGGTTCGGACAATATTGCCACATGGGACATATCAGATTACACAGAGTTTCCTTCAACCAAATCCTCTCACAAAGCATTGATGGGCCAGGAGCTATAGTAGAAGACGCTTACTCGCTTGGGATGTCGTGCCATGATATTGAACTCGAAACCACGTGTTTGCGAACGGACATCTTAACCACTCTGTCGTGATTGCACCTTGATTACCTCTGTTTTGGCTTATTTTCCCCCCGTCAGCGTCTCCTCATTTAATGTGAAGAAAAAAGAAGAAGAAGAAGAAGAAGAAGAAGAAGAAGAAGAAGAAGAAGAAGAAAGAAGAAGAAGAAGAAAAGAAAGAAAGAATGAATGAATGAATGAAACAAACAAACAAACAAGCAAACAAACTGATACATTGATATTTTCTATTCTGTTTTTTTCTGAACAGTTATCTCTAGATTTCCGTTCTTAGTTCGATATATTAAGTATATTTTAATCTGCTTCTGTAGTTACGTTACTGATTAGCTTTCCAAGGACTTTCTTTTCTTAGAGTTTACAACAACGACGAGCTCTCTCTCTCTCTCCCTTTCTCTCTGTCTTCGTGCGTATGTATGTATGTATGTATGTGTGTGTATGCGTGAGTGTGTGCTACGTAGATAGGCGCGTTTTTTTTCTTTTGTGAATGCGCGAGTTTGTTAAGTACGCTAAACAAATAGACTTTGTAATGCACAATCTATTAGACTAGATTTTACAACCTACATTGATAACAATGACTACAACAGCCGCAGTGGAGGCGCAATGGCCCAGTGGTTAAGGCAGCGGACTCGCGGTCGCAATAACGCAGTTTTTATTCCCAAACCGGGCATTTTGAGTGTTTATTGAGCAAAAATACCTAAGCTCCACGAGGCTCCGGCGGGGGTGGTGGTGAACCCCGCTGTACTCTTTCACCACAACTTTCTCTCACTCTTTCTTCCTACTTCTACCACAAAAGAGAGGAACCATGGTGTAACCCACTATGGAGTGGTAAAACTTTCAGACCCTAGTCTAGATTGCGAATCCTCTGTACCCCAGGATGGTTCAGCTCTCCACCCGTTAAAAACCACCGTTTACGGAATGAGGATAACAACGTAGCTTTCGCGCCCGTGCAACCCCGCCAGTCTATCGCGTGTGGTGGGCGGATCTTCAAGTTGCCACACGCATTCTTAGCAGCGGTAGCAGTTACAACGATAACAACGACGACAGGGTCAGAAGCATCCGCTACTAAATGCTTCATAACCAACCATAACAACAACGACAATCTTGGTAGACTCAACAAGAATTCGCTTTAAATGAGCATTCACAGAGTCCGTTTGCAAACTGCATCATTTTTTATTGAATGCGTTCCCACTCTTTACCCACCCCAGCACACTCTCACACGCATACACACACACACATACATACACAAACACATACATACATAGGGCGAGTTGGCAGAAACGTTAGCACGCCAAGCGAAATGCTTAGCAGTATTTCGTCTGCTGTTATGTTCTGAGTTCAAATTCCGCCGTGGTCGAATTTGCCTTTCATCCTTTCGGGGTCGATAAATTAAGTACCAGTTACGCACTCGGATCGAAGTAATCGACTTAATCCCTTTGTCTGTTCTTGTTTGGCCCCTTGTGGGCAATAAAGAAATAGGTATTTCGTCTGCCGTTACGTTCTAAGTTCAAATTCCACCGAGGTCGACTTTGCCTTTCATCCTTTCGGGGTCGATAAATTAAGTACCAGTTACGCACTGAGGTTAATCGACCCCAGTGCATAACTGGTACTTAATTTATCGACCGCGAAAGGATGAAAGACAAAGTCGACCTCGGCGCAATTTGAACTCAGAACGTAGCGGCAGACGAAATACTTCTAAACATTCCATCCGGCGTACTAAGGTTTATGCCAGCCCACCGCCTTTTAAAAAATGAAAGGCAAAGTCGACTTCGGCGGAATTTGAACTCAGAACGTAGCGGCAGACGAAATAGCGTCAAGTATTTCATCCAGCGTGCTAACCTTTCTGCCAGCTCGCCGCCATTGGCTGTGATAAGCTCTGGTACTCACCAAAGGGTTATATTTACATACCATATAGGTCATGGGGTCGATTTGTTCGAATAAAACCCTTCAAGATGGTGCTCCAACATGTCCGAAGTCAAATGATTGAAGCAAGTAAAAGAAATTTAAAAAATACAAGAAATACCAAAATAAAGTTAGCATTTCTGGAAACTTAAGCCAAGATTCTTTTCTCTCTTTAAAGATCGTCTGTCTAAAGATATAACCGTGTACTACGTTTGCTTGCAATGACATTAAAAGACATTTCGCTCACAACTCCGATTAACACTGACATTTCACCTTCAGTATTTGCACTATTAGAGATACAACAAATATGCTAAACGGATATACAATTTCAATATCCCTTTCTGATATATACGCAAAAAGAAAGAATAGGCAACTGAAAGAACACGCGTGTTTATGTGTGTGTATGGATGATGGGTGTGTGTGCATATATATATATATTACACTTTTACTCTGTTTTATTCTTTCAGTCATTTTGACTGCGACCATGCTGGAGCACTGCCTTTAGTCGAGCAAATCGGCCCCAGATCTCATTCATTGTAAGTCTAGTACTTTTTCTATCGGTCTCTTTTGCCGAACCGCTAAGTTACAGGAACGTAAACACACCAGCATCGGTTGTCAAGTGATGTTGGAGGGACAAACACATACACACATATACATATATATACATATACGACGGGCTTCTTCCAGTTTCCGTCTACTAAATCCACTCACAAGGCTTTGGTCGGTCCGAGGCTATAGTAGAAGACACTTGCCCAAGGTGCCACGCAGTGGGACTGAACCCAGGACCATGTGGTCGGAAAGCAAGCTACTTACCACACTAACACTCCTGCGCCTGTGTTATATATGAATATAAAATATAAAGATAATATTATTAATGAATAATAATATTAGTGACCAGCAAGCATAAAACCATATAGGCAAATTTATAAAATTAGGTAACTTGAGAGTACCAGTTTTGCTAGAAATATGAGTCAGATAGAATTACGAAGCCACATAAATCCCACTAAAATGTTCACAACCATAGTGAAAGCGGGCGGCGAATAAATTATAGCCCTTACCTTTGCGAAAGCCGCAAAAAAAATGGCAGATAACTTAATATCATAAGATTTTAAACTTTGTGTTTACTGGAAATAGTATATCACTAGCTTATCACCGTTCTCCATCCCAGTCACTGAAGATCCAACTCATAGCTGCCAAGAAGAATCTTGATAAGGCTTACTTGAACGCCGAGGTCGACTTTATCAATGGCAAAATTAGTAAACTATCCAAAGAGCACATTAGTAAAAAACACCATCTCACCTGGAAATCCATCAAAGACCTATCAGGCAAAAATTCTGGGTCATCAATTAGAATTAAAGGGGGATCAGCTAAGAAGCGTTTAGAAAATTGGTCAACCCATTTTAAAAACCTCCTTGAGAAGAATGCCAAAATTCCTGATAACCCCACTCTTCCAAGTGTGCCTATATCAGACATGCTGGACATCAACACCTCCCCTTTTACCATATTTGAACTAACAGCAGCCACCAAGCAACTAAAAGCCTCGAAAGCATTTGGTCCCGACAACATCCCAGCTATAATTTGGAAGGATGATAGATTTCACACACTTTTGCTCAACCTCTGCAACCACACACTTTCCACCTTTGTCACTCCAAAGATTTGGCACCAATCTCAAATCATCCCAATACCCCAAAAAGGCGATTTATCCCTCGTCACCAACTACAGGGGTATATCTCTAATGTCAATTGCTGCAAAACTGTACAACAAACTGATCCTAAATCGTCTTGTCCTTTTCGTTGAACCTTTGCTCCGAAAGAACCAAAATGGATTCAGACATGGGCGCTCAACGCTGAGCCAGATACTATGCCTACGCAGACTTATTGAAGAATCAAAAGCATTTAATCGCGATCTTGCAATGGTATTTGTAGACTTTTCTAAAGCGTTCGATTCTGTAGATAGGTACAAGATGTTTGAAATCCTTAACCTCTATGGGATACCAGACAAAATCATTTCTGCCATCAAGGTCCTCTACACAGATACGTCTTCAACCATCTTAACCCCTGACGGAGAAACTGACAGACACTGACTTTGCTGACGACATCGCTCTTATCAGTGATTCTCTCTCCAATGCCCAGTCTCTTTTACAATCTCTTGAACAAGCCTCAAATTGTGTAGGTCTTTACCTCAATGAGGCCAAGACTGAAT
This sequence comes from Octopus sinensis, assembly GCF_006345805.1. Lineage (NCBI taxonomy): Eukaryota > Metazoa > Mollusca > Cephalopoda > Octopoda > Octopodidae > Octopus > Octopus sinensis. The sequence continues at coordinate 69,923,436 of NC_043002.1, forward strand.
ACATAAACAAGTGCCCGTCCAACAGTGATTGCATCATCCATACTCTCAACAATGCGCCCTTAAATATAGTTTCTGATTACAAATATCTTGGGTCATACATATCATCATCTGGAAAAGACTTTCTAACTAGAAAGGGTATGGCCTGGTCAGCCTGTAATGACATGCATAAGATCTGGTCATCAAATCTAAGTAGAGACTTCAAACTTGAAATCTGCAAAGCCACAGTCGAACCAATTCTACTATATGGCTCAGAAACCTGGACGTTATCAAAGAAGCTTGTGAGGCGGTTGGATGGAACTTACACTCGCCTCCTTATGGAAGCTCAAAATCTCTCGTGGAAGCGCCATCCAACCAAAATGCAAATATATGGGAAACTACCACCTGTGTCATCTCTTGTGAAAGGTAAGAGAGTCCAGTTTGCTGGACATTGTTGTAGAGCTGAAAAAGAGGTAATTTCTACTCTTCTCCTCTGGAAGCCATCTACTCGCAATACCAGAGGGCGCACACTCTCCTACCCTGATGTAATCTCCAGGGATACAGGCATCCAGCAACAGGACCTCCGTAATGCCATGATGGACCGTGAAGTCTGGCGTAGCATGGTAAATTCCATTGTCTCGACCACGGTCGAACAATGATAATGATGATGGAAATAGCAGTCGATAAATTTACGACGCTACAGTAAAGCTTCACTGCGTATATACTGGCAAAGACGTGTGCGGGCAGCGAACATAGAAAATTTCGTCTTACCTCTAGGAAGAAAATTAGATAAATGGACAACCCAGAATAGGATATATATATGGGCGGGGGTGCGCGTGCGCGTGTGTAAGAAGCGTGTTTATAATTATGAATAAATCACTGATTCATTTATAATTATAAACACTCTTTTATGAAATTTATGATTACATGTCAACGAAGAGCCCTTGACTACAACAAGACGACCAAAGTTTTTTTTCCCAAGGTCTGGGGTCTCCCGCCCCTAAGCCCTAGACCATCACCTAATCACCCTTACCCGTCTTGTTGCTTAACAACAACAACAGAAACAGCACCAGCACCAGCACCACCACCAGCACTAGCACCAGCAGCACCAGCAGCAGCACCACCAGCGCCACCACCACCACCACCATCACCAGCAGCAGCAGCAGCACCACCACCACCACCAACAACAACACCACCACCACCACCACCACCACCACCAACAACAACAACACAACAACAACAACAGCAACACTCTCAGCAACAAGAAAGAACATAAAATAAGTAACCAATGGATCGACAAAATAATAGGTGATCGATAAGGAGATAATGATAGGTAACTAATCAACACATCATGATAGGTATTCTTGAAACAGAAACAATGATAACTAATCATCGACCCAATACAATGGTTTCTGATTTAGGCACGAGGTCAGCAAATACCATTGACCTTGGTACTTTATTGGTTATTTATTTTATCTGCCTTGAAGGATTGGAACGCAAAATTGACCTCGGCGTGTTTCGAACTCAGAACGTTAAGAACTGGATCAAATACTCCAGTGCGTTTTTCTGACCCACTACCAGCTCTCCGCTTTCATGAGCAAACTCAATGTAAGATGACTAATGAATACACAACGATAGGGGACTAATGAATGCATAATGATAGGTGAATAATAAAGAGAGACCGTGAGAGGTGACTGAAGAACTATCTTTAGTCGGCGATGTGGAGTGGTCATGGCAAGAGTGCTTTGATCACGAGTCTGCTCATTCAGTGTTCACCCGAAATTAAGAAACAGACAATAACGAGATTATCGTCTTCGATCCAGTTAGAAGACCTCTTCGTGGTTGTTGGTGACTTGAAATTATTGTAGAAATTCTGGCTCAGGTTTTTGATATTACTGGGTGTATTGTGATGATGTAGTGCAAAGCTGACTAGTTTATGCGGTATGAATTCATGGACATAACTCAGAACTAACTACAAAATGCCGGTGCCGTCTGTTCTTATGGGTTTCTCCAAGGAGCTACATGACCACAACAGAGTCAAATCTGAAGAAATCACATCTGAATGAGAGTTAAGGAGTCATCAAAGTGGCACACTCTGCCTCTGCTCCAGTATCTCTAAGAAACTCATCCTTTCGCACTGAGGGGTCAATTTAGCTGTTTTTGAGAAAAAACCCTGTTGGTTTTCGGAAAACAATAACAGAAAATATCATCTGTTCAGCACTCAATAGTGAAGTTGATGGAAATTGATGTTTGTTGATTTATTTTCCTCTTTGGTGACTCAAACTCCTTCGGTGCACCCCTATTGACCAACAACCCTTCCTCTGCAACACACCATATTCCAGGACCTTCCATAAGGATTTGAAATGCTCTGGATGGGCAGCATTTGCAATTATGTGAAGTACGTCACTTGAGCTTGGAGCAGAGGCAGGATGTGCTGCTTTGATGACTCCAGACAGACGGACTTTGCCGATACTAGAGAAGAGTCAGTCAGTCTGGTTCTGGAAGTTCATCAGCGACAACTTAACTCTTTGTATGGATTTTCTGTTACCTTAATTTGTATTTTTAGATGCTTGTGGTACGTCCAGAAACTACTTGCAACGTAGCATTTTAGAAAAAACTGTGATCATTGGATAAACTAAGAAACCATGAAGCAGCTCCTCCTCCTTTCTCCTTTTCTCATCCTGTTGGCAAAATTTACCTAGTGATGGTGAAGAGGGGCTCCTTTTCTTTCACCGAATCACTCGAGATGCCATGAAGGAAACGAATACTTTTACTCCGTTGAGGACGTGATGGCTACTATGCTTGTTTTTCTTCGATGGATGTCCTGAAGTGTCTTATTTTAAAAAGTTTGCTGCCTCTTTAGGGTAACTATTTATCTAAGAACCTACCGATCTACCTACCTACATACATATATATATATATATAATATATATAGGTATTTCGTCTGCCGTTACGTTCTGAGTTCAAATTCTACCGAGGTCGACTTTGCCTTTCATATATATATATATATTATATATATATATATATATATATATATATATATATATATATATATATATATATAAGCGCAGGAGTGGCTGTGTGGTAAGTAGCTTGCTTACCAACCACATGGTTCCGGGTTCAGTCCTTGGGGAAGTGTTTTCTATTAGAGCGTCGGACAGACCAAAGCCTTGTGAGTGGATTTGGTAGACGGAAACTGAAAGAAGCATGTCGTATATATATATATATATATATATATATATATATATATATATATATATATATATATATATATATATATAATATATATATGTGTGTGTGTGTGTGTGTGTGTGTGCGTGTGTATGTGTGTGCGCGCGAGTGTATGTGTTTGTGTGTCTGTGTTGGTTCCCACAACATCGCTTGACAACCGACGGTGGTGTGTTTACGTCTCCGTAACTTAACGGTTCGGCAAAAGAGACCGATAGAATAGGACAGACAAACGGATAAAGTCGATTATATCGACCCCAGTGCGTAATTGGTACTTAAGTTATCGACCCCGAAAGGATGAAAGGCAAAGTCGAACTCGGCGGAATTTGAACTCAGAACGTAACGACAGACGAAATACCGCAAAGCATTTCGCCCGACGTGCTAACGATTTTGCCAGCTCGCCGCCTTCGCCTTACTTTATAATAAGTGTATTGAGAATGATTTCGGAATGAGTTTGTGTTCAAGGATGAAAGTTGGTTTAGAGCTAAGGCTGGGGGTAAGAGTCGAGTACATAAGGCTTAGGGTTAAAGTTGCTTGTGTTAGGATACTATCTGAAAAAAAAAAATCTGATTCCTTAAAAAGTGATAAAAAATGCTATGCTGTTTTGAAATTTCTTTGAATATGCGCAAAACTCGAAATGAAGAATAATAGCCAAGTATTTGTCTTGAAAACAATCCTGGCTCGGGATCGTTAACTTTGAGATGTCATTATTCTTTTATTCTGTCGAGTTGATGGTTATAAATGTATAGGGTTGCTCAGAGAGTTTCAGTCCTGATCGAAATGGAATGTGATAAAAGGTAGTCCAATTATGACTATCCAGACTTTGGATCTTTTCGGTTTGAACGGCAGTTTTTTCTAGCGTTGTCATATGAAATTGTCACCCATAATTATGACCCTAGTATCGATCTATTGCATTTCAATCTATTTTAGGGCTAGGGGTGGGGGTGGGGGGACGGCTATCTTTTTTTCTTCATAAATGTAAATAAACCCAATCTGTTTCTTAAACGAGGGACATATTCATACGGCACAGAATGTTGTTTACCTCAATGGACGTCAGTGATTGGTTGAAATTGCAGAAATTGAAGAAAAAAACAACAAATATCTTACAAACTATAGAATTTTCTCAATAAAGCCGAGAGAAAAAGATGTTTTATAAACATATTCTACTAGTATACGAAGTTTAAAATTTTTTAGTTACCTAGAAATTATGTTAAAAACTGCCGTTCAAACCGAAAAATCCCAGACTTTTTCCAGAAAGGTTGGGCAACCACATAGTTTTCTAGTATTATATTATTCAAGACGTAAAAACATGACTGGAGGAAGATTTGGGGCGCTATTTCTAGTAAATCTAACAACCATGAAGTAGAAGCTTTAGCAACGTAGTTGTTTCGTTTAAGAGTTACCTCCCCTGAATCAGACACCGTGTAGCGCCGCCTAGATACTATTCGTAACACAAAGAGAAAGTAAAAACAAGCAGACATCTCCAGACTATGGCTGGTGGTGGATGATCTCGTTATGGCTATGAGAAGTCAGAGCTGTTCCAGTGAAATCATGTCGGTTACGTCTGCTAGAGATAAATTTGAAGCTGCTGTCAAAGTTATAAGGAGCTTACCTAAAAATGGTCTGTATATTAAGCAATACATAACTGTTGATTACTTTTAATATTTTCTCTTGTGTTTCTTGAGTCCACCTTTTTTTTTAATATGATCTAAACACCTCGTTGTTCTTATATTTCTCTCCGTTCTTTTCTCAGAGGTTTAGCCTCTTATGGTCTGTGGAAGAAGAAATTATTGTTACTTTTATTATCTATGTGTCATTATGTTAACGTATGTTCGGTTTCGATTTTCTAAGTCATTTTGCGTTTAGGTTAATCAAATTTTACGTTAATACTATTTAATGTTTGAAAGGCGTGGATGGAAGTTACTCTTTTTAATAGTTTATGTTTGCAGTTTTTATATAAGGGATCTCATTTGGGGTGTATTTGTTGTGTAGATCAATAACTAAAACCGTCAGCGTTGTTTGTATATAAAAAGAAATCACTGTCGGTGTTATACAATCAAAGGACGAATAAAATATTTTGTATTAGTTGCACATATTTATTTTCTGAGTTCAAATCCTGCTGAAGTCAACATTGCTCTTCAGCCTTCAAGTGTAGGTAGAATTTAGTACCAGTGAAATTACTTGAATCAATTTCATTGATCTGCACCTGCCCCCAAATTTATAATGTCGTGCTCATTCGATTTTGCTGGCTTCCTCGTTTGGACCTAGTTGGCGGTCTTCTTGGAACTTTCTCATACCTGTGTATACTGTTGCTTATCTATGTTCATTTAATCTCCTCGTATCTCTAATACTTTTTGTAACCTGCCCTTATTATTTCCGCTCATCGAATACCTTTCTGACAATAATAAAAAAAGGAGGTCAACCTTACCTTTCATCCTTTCGACGTTGAGGAAATAAAGTACCAGCCTCTTTCCCCATATATTCGTGGTTTTGTGTTTATATTAACATTCAGTATTATGTATGCTTCAATGAGATCCACAAAATAGTTGAATCCATTTTTTACTACACCTGAGTGACCTGCATTGCTTTCCATACAACCCTCCCCACTAACTTCCCTTGTGAATCTATCTATCTATCTATCTATCTATCTATCTATCTATCTATCTATCTATCTATCTATCTATCTATCTATCTATCTATCTATCTATCTATCCATCCATCCATCTCTCCCGCCCCCCCTCTCTCTCACTCTAGCTATCTATCTATCTCCCACTTTTTTTTTCACGATCCCTTTTGATCGGAATTCGCCCCCCCCTTTTTTTTTATTTCATGACCCCTTTTGCTCGGAATTCGCCCCGCCCTTTTTCCCCTTCTCTACTCCCCCCCCAAGCTCTACTTTGTATTTTGTTCCTTCTGTGTTAGCCCTGCATGGCCATTAAAGAAATCTATCTATCTATCTATCTATCTATCTATCTATCTATCTATCTGTCTGTCTGTCTGTCTATCTATCTATATATCTATATATATATATAGGAATGAGTAAACAAACGGAAGCAAGTAGCCCTCAACACATTTGGTTGTAGTTATGCATTTGTAACAGTGTGACTGAGCTCCACATTACCTGGTGTAGGGTATGATCACATTATGACATGCCACCGAAAACCTACCGAGGTGAACGCGACCTACGCCTATGATATATATATATATATATATATATATATACAGATACATATATACATATGTTTATATATACACAGATACATATATACATATGTTTATAAATATATATATATATATATGTATGTATATATGTATGTATATATATATGTATGTATATATATATGTATGTATATATATATGTATGTATATATGTATATATATGTATGTATATATGTATATATATGTATGTATATATGTATATATATGTATGTATATATGTATATATATGTATGTATGTATATATATGCATGTATGTAGGTATATATGTATATATATGTATGTATATATATGTATGTATGTATATATATGTATGTATATATGTATGTATGTATATATATGTATGAATGTATATATATGTATATATGTATATATGTATATATGTATATATATGTATGTATGTATATATATATATGTATGTATATATATATATATGTATATATATGTATGTATGTATATATGTATATATATGTATGTATATGTATGTATGTATATATTATATATATGTATATATGTATATATGTATGTATATATGTATATATATTATGTATATATGTATATATATATGTATGTATATATATTTATGTATATATGTTATATATGTATGTATATATGTATATAATGTATGTATATATATATATATATGTATGTAATATGTATATATATGTATGTATATATGTATATATATGTATGTATGTATATATATGCATGTATGTAGGTATATATGTATATATATGTATGTATATATATGTATGTATGTATATATATGTATGTATATATATGTATGTATGTATATATATGTATGAATGTATATATATGTATGTATGTATATATGTATATATATGTATGTATGTATATATATATGTATGTATATATATATATATGTATGTATATATATGTATGTATGTATATATGTATATATATGTATGTATATGTATGTATGTATATATGTATATATATGTATATATGTATATATATGTATGTATATATGTATATATATATATGTATGTATATATATTTATGTATATATGTATATATATGTATGTATATATATATATGTATGTATATATATGTATATATATATATATATAAGTCAAGATTCACTACATATATATATAATATATATATTATGTAATCTATTATATAGAATACAAATTAGTTGATCTATTATATAGATATCATGCTTTTACTGTACGTAGCAAAATATATTGAAACTAGTTTTAAGACAGTTCATTTGTGAAACCGGTTCATCTAAAAAGACTGCGCTCTCTTCCCAATCAGAATACAGGCACCTATGTAGGCGCACATGCAAGTCTCCTTACAAGTTGTATGTATAAACATTAAGGTTATTAAGGTTTTTTGTTTTCTAATTTTTGATTTGAAGCCATTTCCATCATTTTACACTTACTATGTTACATCCATGAGAGAGTCATGAACGTCACGTAATCTCATTTCTAATTATAAAATATGAAACGTTGTGCTTGTGTAACTTGAGGTCTACTTAATGTTCTTTTCCTGAGTTAACAACTAAAGGAAAAATCTATGATATACATGTTATAAATTCCCTGACGCAGGACTTCACAACCATTTTGATTACTATTTTATTCTCGATGTTTAAAAACTAGGTTTATAGAAACTTCTCTCAACACTCCTTTTTTGTTTTGTCACACTTGTGTAGGTTAAACTATATAAAACAGAATAAAAAAACCTAGCTGTTTCTTGCAATACATACCAATACATATATCTAAATCAAAATATCTTCAGGGGCTCTTAAAATACCATCGTTGATCCCCAATTTACTATTTCTTTGGGTAGACTCCAAAAATCTTATATGGACCCTGGTTAAGAACCACCGATCTAACGTATCACTGTACCTATGTCTATGTTTTTGTGTATATGCGTGCGCTCGAAGCTAGTGCTTTATCCATCGCTTCTTGTCTTCTAATTGCAATGATTTAGGTAACACTAACTATAGATATAAAATAAAATGAAAAAGTGGAATAAAAATCGCTTTCTAACAAATAAATATATAAATAAATAATTTGCTCTACGTTTATAAGTTATTCTCTCATTTGTGGTTTAATCAAAGAAACGCGTGTTCATGTATAATAGACACACGTACACATGTACACGCGCGCATATTTCTTAGCAATGCGTGTTTGTCTGTTTTTTGTTCTGTCGATCCTTCTATTTCTCAACAGTATGTCTTTCTTTCCGTCTACTGGTCTGTCTGTGCGTCTTGTCTAGCTTTCCATCTGAGTTTGAATAACTACTATTTATTTATGGAAGCCAACAAGAGAGCCACTACGTTAGTGAGGTAGGTTGATTGGCCACTCGACCAGCTAGAAATAGCAGCCAGATCTTACTGAAATCCGATCCCCTACACGAGTGAGACCTAGTAATAGATACACGATGACTGAATAAGAGTCGGGATGGTCTTGGTTGCAAAGCTTTTGATTAATATGTCTCTGCTTAATCAGAATACTGACTTGACGCTAAAGTATAAGAAGACTTACTACTACTACTTATGTATCTATTTGTTGATTTTCTCGTATTTCTCAAACAAGTGCACTGACCGTATTAAATGCGTTGGTAGAAGATCTAATCAGGAATCATTTTGTACAAGACGAGGCAGTGTTCGAACCTCTGTGTAAGCCACTGCTTGACCTGCTCGAAATAGCAAACAAATCACCTCGAATTACCCCCCCCCCCCTACCTACACACACACACATACACACGTACTTTTTGCTATCTTAGAAATGGAAGCACACATTGGGTAAGGTATTTTCCTGCACTGAAAGATAAAAAAAAAAAAGGAATTCATTTGGTCTTAAATCTGATTGACCAGAGTTTGATGACCTTGGAAACTAAGCAACACCAATCTTAGTCCACAAACTCATTTGTTAGTAATTCTTTTACCTCCACTTCAGTGCTCTCTCTCTCTCTCTTTCTAATCTAAACTAGTACTTAACCAACGAGTATATATTTGTTCTGTTGCCATAGACTAGACGTGCAGCTAAACGTGAATGTGATTAGAGAAAGCTGTTGTCGTTTACTAGTTGTCACCCACCTCTTACCTGCTGCTTTGTGTTTCTAGTACCTGGCTGAGCATTTGACAATAGAATAATAACAAAAAATGATGTATTTTTTTATAGGTCACCATGAATTGATGTTTTCTACTTGCAGTTAGTTTTGATTGTAGATAGGGTTACACAAATCTGCAATATTCCAACTACAGTTTGACAATGTTTTGTCCTCTTCTACAAAGAATAAGATCTATATCTATATATATATTATCTTTCATTTACCATGGTCACTTGATGTCAAGAGGAGGTACAAGCACGCATCCATACACATACATAGTTATCTATTTATCTATCCATCCATCCATCCATAACCCACACACATTATATCATCATCATCGTTTAACGTCCATGTTCCACGCTGGCATGGGTTGGACGGTTTGACTGAGGACTGGCGAGCCAGAAGGCTGTACCAGGTTCCTATCTGAGCTGGCAAAGTTTCTACAGGTGGATGCCCTTCCTAACGCCAACCACTCCGAGAGTGTAGTGAGTGCTTTTCACATGTCACTGGCATGAGGGCCAGTCAATTGGTTCTGGCAATGAACACTCTCAAAGGTGTTTTTACGTGACACGTAAAAGGACCCAGCACACTCTATAAAGTGGTTAGGAAAGGCATCCAGCCATAGAAACCATCCCAAATCAGAATGGAGTCTAATGCAGCCCCACTGGCTTGCCAGCTCTGGTCAGGCTGTCCAACCCATTACCCATGCCAGAATGGGCAACAGACGTTAATGGATGGTGATATTGATGATGATGATGATGATATATATATATATCAGAGAGGTCGTTGCCAGTGCTGCCGGACTGGCTCCTGTACAGGTGGCACATAAAAAGCACGATTTGAGCGTGGCTGTTGCCAGTACCACCTGACTGGCCCTCGTGCCGTTGGCACGTAAAAGCACCCACTACACTCTCAGAGTGGTTGGCGTTAGGAAGGGCATCCAGATATAGCAACTCTGCCAGATCAGATTGGAGTCTGGTGCAGCCATCTGGTTCGCCAGACCTCAGTTAAATCGTCTAACCCATGCTAGCATGGAAAACGGACATTAAATGATGTGTGCAATACAGTAGTATTGCTTCCCAGTAAAACAAAGCACCATCAGGTTAAAGTCTCAGATGAGTATATACTGGCATTGATGTAGCGACATTTGAGGTTTTTGTCTATTTGAATCTAACCAATGACAACTAATCAATTTTACGTAAACAAATGTAATTTGGAAAGTTCGAAACCTAGGTCCTAGATTATCCACATCTCTTACTCTTTTACTTGTTTCTGTCATTTGACTGCAGCCATGCTGGAGCACTGCCTTTAGTCGAGCTAATCGATCCCAGGACTTATTCTTTGTAAGCCTAGTACTTATTCTATCAGTCTCTTTTGCCGAACCACTAAGTTACAGGGATATAAACACACCAGCATCGGTTGGTAAGCGATGTTGGGTGGGACAAACACATACACATATATATACATATACATATATACAACGGGCTTCTTTTCAGTTTCCGTCTACCAAATCCACTCACAAGGCTTTGGTCGGTGTCCAAGGCTATAGTAGAAGACACTTGCCCAAGGTGCCACGCAGTGGGACTGAACCCAGAACCATGTGGTTGGTAAGCAAACTACTTACCACACAGCCACTCCATCTGTGTTGTACATTTATTTAATGTTCTTCCTACAGATAAGATGAAATTTTTTATGTTCGTCACCCACTCACATGCTTGCCAGTATATAAATACAGTGAAGCTTTACTATAGCATTGTATATTATCGACTGCTATTTCCATTAAATATTCGTGCATTGTTGTACCATTATCTTATTATATATATATATATAGGTGCAGGTGTGGTTGTATTGCAAGAAGTTTGCTTCCCAACCACATACTTCTGGGTTCAGTCCCACTGCATGGCACCTTGGGCAGGTGTTATCTATTATAATCTTAGGCCAACCAAAGCCTTGTGATGGGATTTGGTAGACAAAAACTGAAAGTATCCTGTGTGTGTGTGTATGTGTATATATATATACATATATGTGTGTGTGTGTGTCTCCCCTACCACTGCTTGTTAACTGGTATTGGTGTGTTTACTTCCCCATGACTTAGTGCTTTGGCAAAAGAGACCTTTCAAATAAGTACCAGACTTAAAACAAAATAGTACTAGGGTCAATTCATTCAACTAAAAGTTTCCTCTAGGCAGTGCCCCAGCATGGCCACAGTCTAATGACTGAAGCAGGTAAAAGATAAATGATATACAGCGAGCTTCTTTCAGTTTCAGTCTACTCACAAGAGTTTGGTCAACCAAGACACTTGCTCGAGGTGTCACACCGTGAGACTGAACCTGAAATTATGCGGTTCAGAGGCAAACTTCTTAACTACTCAGTCACACCTGTATGTCTGTCTGACTGTCTCTCTCTGTCTTTCTATCTCTTTATGTATATATAGCTTGCATCCTCATTTAGTGTCTGTTTTCCATTCTGGTATCGGTTAGATGGTTTGACTGGAACTAGTAAGCCAGAGAACTGCACCAGGCCCCTGTCTGTTTTGGCTTGGTTTTTACAACTGGGTGCCCTTTCTAATGTCAACCACTCCACAGAATGTACTGGATGCCATTAACATGTCACCAGCATGGGTGCCCTTAATGTGTTACCAGCATGAGTGCCAATAAAATGTCACTAGCATGGGCGCCTTGAATATGCTACCAGCATGGTTGGCATTAACATGTCACCAGCATGGGCACCTTTAATGTGTTACCAATATGGGTGCTATTAACATGTCACCACAGTGGTGGTTGCTTGTTCTGTGGGTGGTTGTCTGCCACCTCGTTGGCTCTCGTTTTCTGGGACGCTGGCATCAGATGCACTTCCCCTCTGATCCGTCGTTGCAACCTGTTCCTGTCGGGCTGGTAGGCATGTGGCATCTGCAGGTCGCAGATAAGCACCCTGCTCCTGTTGGCTTCGCAGCCGGCTGGCTTTGAGATCCACGTGCTTCTCTTGACCAGGCCTATCACTCCATGAAAATGCAGGCACGGCTAACTGACTGTGATGGGCTAACACACCTCGCCTTCAGCAAGCACGATAGAGCGAGTCACGCACCGTTGCTGCACACTGTGATGCGGCCACCCGTGCACCACCACGTTGCCTCCCTTGCAGTGGTTGCAGGACCACCCAAAAAGCCGCCGTTCATCGACGAGCATCAGCAACCTACCCAACCCGTGTTTAACGTGTTACCAGCATGGGTACCATTAACATGTCACCGGCAAGGGTGCCTTTAACTTGTTACCAGCATAAGTACCAATAAAATGTCACTAGCATGGGTGCCTTGAATGTGCTACCAGCATGGGTAGCATTAAAATCTCACCAGCATAGGCGCCTTTAATGTGTTACCAACACAGGTGCCATAAACATGTCACCGGCACGAGCACCTTTAACGTGTTACCAGCATGAGGGCCAATAAAATGTCACCAGCATGGGCGCCTTTAATGTGTTGCCAGCATGGGTACCTTTAATGCAAGCATTGAAGCAATTAAAAACACTTGCTGCTTCTGTTGCCTGGTATGATTGTGGTTTGCTTTATGTGTCTTGACCTGCAATACATAAAAACAACATGTCTAAACTGGCTTATCTCCAAAATTGTTTACTGTACACCTTTACTATATGCTACTGAATAGGTCATTGTTGATGCTCTTCTTGACAGAATTACTCTCTCTGTATGGTCAGGAAGCCTACTTTGCAACCATGTGGATTTGGGTTCAGTCCTACTGCACAGCACCTTGGGAGGTGTCTTCTACTATATCTCTCTGTATGGTCAGGAAGCCTACTTTGCAACCATGTGGATTTGGGTTCAGTCCTACTGCACAGCACCTTGGGAGGTGTCTTCTACTATATCTTAAGACCAATCAATGCATTGTGAGTGAATTCGGTGGACAGAAACTGCGTGGAAGCCCATGACATACATACATAAATACACATGCACACACACACACACACACACACACTGAACTATTGAGAAATCTGCAGTTACTCTATCCGGATTACAAGTTCATGTTTATACCTGTAATTGTTGGGGTCCTGGCATATGTAATGCACTGCCTAAATACCAATCTTGAAAAATTATGCTTCTCAAAACCAGAAAGGAGAAAGATAATTTGAAGATTGCACATCCAATCCATCACTGGAACTGTAAAAATCTGTAAAGCTTTCTAGAAGTTTATCATTTAAATATATATGAGCATGTCTAGATATGTAACTATATGCATGAGAGAACATAAAACATACAAATCTGCACATACATACATACATACATACATACATACATACATATATACATAAATACATACACACACAAATACAAACAAAAATACCCTGTTGTTGATGTTGAAATTCCAAAGAAGGAACCTTGGTTCTCAGTTACAAACTGTTTCCTTCTCTATTGGCAAGAAATCTTGAAATAAACAGAATAATGTCATACATATATAAGCATGTCTAGACATGGAACTATACATATGTGAATACACACATAAAACAAAACATACAAATCTGCATATATACATACACACATGTGAAAATACCCTGTTGATGTTGTTGAAATTCCAAGGAAGGAGCCTTGGATCTAGATTAGAAACTACCTCTTTTGGCAAGAAGTCTTGAAATAAAACTGAATAATAACATACATACATACATACATACATACATTTATGTATATATGTCTGTGTGTCTTTGTATTTGTGATTGTCCCCTACTGCTGTTTGAATGGTGCAGGTGTGGTTGTATCGCAAGAAGTTTGCTTCCCACCACATACTTCTGGGTTCGGTCCCACTGCATGACACCTTGGGCAGGTATCATCTATTATAGTCTTAGGCCAACCAAAGCCTTGTAATGACATTTGGTAGACAGATTGTTCACATCTATGTAACTTAGTGGTTCAGCAAAAGAAACCTGTAGAATAAGTACCAGACTTTAAGACTAAGTACTGGGGTTGAATTGTTTGAGTAAATCCTTCAAGACAATAACCCTGCAATGAATGAAACAAGAAATAGAAAGAATAGGGACACAGAATCGATTCATAGCATTTAAAAAAATTTTTCTTATGCAATTTATATTTCAAAGAGACAAAACCTTTCTTAGTCTCATAATCTTCTGTTATAATTCCATTTATGTCTAGGATTATTTATAGGTGCAGATATGGTTGTGTGGTTAAGAAGTTTGTTTCCTAGCCACATGGCTCCAGGTTCAGTCCCACTTTGTAGCATCTTGGGCAAATGTCTTCTACTATAGCTCCTGGTTGGCAAAAGTCTTGTGAGTGAATTTGATTAATAGAAACTGAAAGAAGCCCTCAGTATGTGTATGTGTGCGTGTATGTGTGTATACATATAAATATATATAAATTATATACACACACACACACGTATATACATATATAAACACACACACACACATACAGGGTGCAATGGGTAAACTGTTGTCATTTTATATTTTTTATTTTGTGCATTGTTTGTTTTTGATTTTGTTGACTACACAGTATAGCAGGGTCAGTTGGGCACCTTCTCTGAGAAAAACAACACCATGATGCAATTCACTCAGCCAGAAATTTGGAAACGGCATGCTGTACTGCTTGACATTCATGCTGGAAGCCCAATACAAATGTTTCAGAGTGTTTGGGTGTCAATCTGAGGACATGTACCAAGAGTGATAAAAATCAAACATCCACTCAACATCATGATGTTTGGAGTGATTGCTAGTGATGGTGTCATCATGCTTCCATTCATCTTCCCACAGCAGCCTATATCAAGTGCCTGGAGGAGATAGTGCTGCCCTGGTTCAAGACGGTGATTGTGAGAAGACCCCTATGTCTGGCAACAGGACTCTGTACTGTGCCACACATGCAGGAGAGCCCAGTCATGGCTGTCAGACAATTTCTATGATCACATCACTACTAACATCTGGCCACCTAACTCCCCAGACTGCAATCCCTTGATTATTATGTGTGGAGTGCAGTTGAGCAAGAGACCGACAAAACTCCTTGTAGCACCAAAGATGAACAGAAGGCAAGGATTATGGCAGCATTCACCAACTTAAACAAGGAGACCATCCAGAAGAGTTGCAGGAAATTCCGAAGTCATCTGGAGGCCATGGTTGAAGCCAATAGGAATTTTATTGAATAGATTTACTCTTTACTATTTCAAGATATTTTAATGTAATTTTGGTAAATATATCTCTTAAAATGAGATGTCAGTGTTATTTTCGAATTTGCGTAATTTAGGTGATAGTTTATTTACCACACCCTGTATATATATATATAAAACAATTGCAGCGTGGAAGGTGTTTATAAGCCATTTAAAAATACACAAAACCTGTTAGTTTCACTTCAACATTTAAATTTTATTTATCAAAATATTTTTGTCGCTTTGAAACCACAACCTGTTCACTGACAAAATTCCATATACACACACACACACACACACACACACACACACACATATATATATTATATATATGTATTGTTTGTGTGTTGATGCCATATATCCATGTAAACACAAACTGAAAAACAAATTTCTCTCTACATCCTCCTCTTCCTTCTCCTTCACTTCTTCTTCCTCCTCCTCCTTCTGTCTCTCACTCATTCTCTCTCTCTTTCTCTTCCCACTCTCATTCACTCTGTTTTTATATCTCAGCCATATACATACCCATACAGTCTCCTTATTTATTTACTATTCCTCTCATCTATGCTCTCACATACACAAATGAATATATACACACTTCTATACACACATGTATGTACGTACATATGTATGTATGTATATATGTATGTATTATATATATATATATATATATGAATATATATATATATATATATGTGTGTGTGTGTGTGTAAGCACACGCACATACATGTGTGTGTGTGTGTATGTATATACACAAACATGTGTGTATATATATATATATACATACACATATATGATGAAGGAAACTTTAATCGACATATCAGTAATCATATACTCAAAGTCCAAATAGTTACACACACACACACACACACACACACAAATATGCTTTATGTATATCTACAGTCATCTTCAAAATTATTCTTACCCTTGTTAATTTTTGTGATTTCTTTTTATTTTTGTGATGAATGAATGCATTTTGTCAAGTTTGTTTATGAATTTTATTTCTTCATGTTTGCATCAAGGATCCTGATGTAATCCTCCTTCCTCATGATTCCTTGGACCATGTGCCACTGGAAGAAAAGCATCTCCATAGCATTATGTTTCCACCACCATGCTTGATGGTGGGCACAGTGTTCTTCGGCTTATATGCTTCTCCTTCTTTCCTCCAGACATCCTTATGGCCAAATAACTCCAACTTCATCTCATCAAACCACAGGATGGTTGACCAAAAGCTGGGATCTTGCTTCAGTGACCTCTAGCAAAGGCCAGGCAAGCCTCCAGATCTTTCTTCCTAAGCAGAGAGGCAATGTCTTCCAAGGCCTATGTCCATGGAGACATCCTCTGTGCAAGAACTCTTTCAATGGTGGACCGTGACACTTTTGTCCCTGCTTGGTCAAGCATTTCAATTAGGGCCTTGGTTGTGGCCTGGTGGGTTGTTGTTAAACTCTCAGAAGATTTTCCTTGCAAGTTTGGGAGACACCTTATGCTTCCTGCCATGACCACTGAGGATTTTAACAATGTTGAACTTCGTGTGCTTGTTGATTATGCTCTGGATGGTTGCCACAGGGACATCATACTACTTTGAAATGGAAGTGAAAACGGGGATATGATTAATTCTGAACATTATGCAAATGAAATTTAGCCAGCTCATGTGTGGATTTGTGCATAGCAACAAGTAGGCAAGAGATATACAGGAAGTACCAACATAATAGCTTTTACAAATGAAGAATCTAAAGAAGAATGTTAGTTTCCATAGGGTATTTTGAGGATGACCATTTATACTTATATGTAACATATGGCATAATTATAAACAGGACAAATTTTAGCCCTTTCTCCACAGACTGAAAAAATGATGAACAACCTTAATCAAATTTCGAACCTTGTTGGGTTCTCATCAGAGGTATCCACATCATTCTGACAGTCTCCAGAGAAACAAGCAGCCAAACTGTTTATATACTCAACAAACGCAGCAGTTACTCTATGAAGGAGTCCCTAATTTGTATTCTGAAAGTGTTTAACACTCTATAAATACCAGCGGCCTATCAACGGGGTTCTTAGTCCACACAGAATTGAGGTATGATATAATAAATATGTAATATATGGTATACACATAGGTGTTTCTGTGTGGCAGGAAGTTCGCGTCTCTTGCAGTGGGCTGGCAGAAATGGTAGCATGCCGAGCGAAATGCTTAGCAGTATTTTATCTGCTGTTATGTTCTGAGTTCAAATTCCACCGAGGTTGACTTTGCCTTTCATCCTTTCGGGGTCGATAAATTAAGTACCAGTTACACACTGGGGTCGATCTAATCAACTTAATCCCTTTGTCTGTCCTTGTTTGTCCTCTCTATGTTTAGCCCCTTGTGGGCAATAAAGAAATAAGAGGTTCGCTTCTCAACCACATGGTTCCAGAGTTCAGCCCCACAGTGTGGCACATTGGGTAACTGTCTTCTATCACAACTTCAGGTCAATCAAGACCTTGTGAGTGGATTTAGTAGATGGAAACTGAAAGAAACCTGTCATATGTATGTGTGCGTGTGTGACTATTTGTCCCACCACCACCACCACCACTTGACAACCGGGGTGGTGTGCTTACATCTCCATAACTTAAAAGTTCAACAAAGAGAGAACGATAGAATGAGTACCAGGCTTTAAATATGTACGTACTGGGTTGATTCATTTAACTAAAACTCTTGAAGGCAGTGCTCCAGCATGGCTGCAATCTAATGGCTGAAACATGGTAAAAGGTAAAAGGCAATATATGTATTATACATGCAGTTAAATGAATCAGCCACAGTGCTTTGTTTTATAAGCCTGTTACTTATTTTATGTGAGGGTGCATGGCTCAATGGTTAGAGATTTGGGCTTACACTCTTGAGATTATGAGTTCAATTCCTGGACTGGGCTGTCCATTGCTTTCTTGTGCAAGATACTTCATTTCACATTGCTCCTGTTCAGTCAGCTGTAGAAATGAGTTGTGATGTCACTGGTGCCAAGCTGTATCGGCCTTTATCAGTGGATAACATGAGTGGTGTAGAGAGGGAACGCTGGAATGCATGGGCAACTGCTGGTCTTCCATAAACAACACTACCCAGACTTGTGCTCAGAGGGGAACATTCTAGGTGCAATCCCATGGTCATATGTAACCAGAGGGGTTCGTCAAATATATATGTGTAGACACATGTATAAATAAGCGTGTGTACACTTATATATACATATGTTATTGTACTTTCGGAAAGTCATTCAGTCCAGAAACAAAGGCTCACTGGTTGGAATACACTTTAGATTTTATTGTTAAGTAATCTATTAACCAATAAATTAATTATTGATTAATTCGCCAGAAACTGTCCGTCAGCTACTGAGTCTTTTTGAATGATTTCTCATTCAGAAACATTTTATTACCGGAATGACCTTTCTGTAAGTACAACAAAGCGGTTTCAATTCATGATTTTAATATGATGAATGATGCAAAACAAATAGAAAACAGTTACATATGTCAACATACAGGCACTCACATACACAACCACACATACATACGCATGTATATTTATATATTTATCTATGTAGCATAACATACGTATATATATATATATATATATATATATATATATATATATATATATATGCATAATAATAGAGAGAGGGGGAGAGGGAGAGAGAGAAAGATAGGCAAGCAAAACAAGTATATATTTATGAACATGTATGTGTGTGTATATACATATATGTATATATATATATATATGTATAAATATATATATATATATATATATATATATATATATATCTTAATATATAAAATCCGTTCTGTCTGTCTGTCTGTTTGTGCACTTATAACTCGAGTATTGTTCATCCAATCATGCTGAAATTTTAAGCATTCCATAATCTAAAAAGATTTTCAAGGTGGAAATTACTATCTTTGTAATCTTCTTGTCCTGTTTGTTCTGCCATTAAAATCAACCAGTTGCTCAGACAGCCAGCACATTCCATTTCGCTGGTAACAAGGAGAGTGCAGGATGACATTCAACCAAAACCATCACTATGCTGTCTCTCTTATGATGTCCAATTCCACTTGAAGTTGTATATATATATATATATATTGTGTTAAGATTTGTTATCAATCAATTATCCTTATGAGAAGAAACAGTCAAAAGTAACCACCACATAGAATCACCAAACATCTCCACTACTTAACATCATCCAAGTTAACCCTCTTCACCATTACAGCTGACATGAAAAGCTACGCAAAACAGAGAAAAAAATTGATTGCTATTACAATGCGTAAAATTTTGGGGTTCATAATCTTAATCTTTAGTCACAGTTTTTCATTCAAACTACATAATAGGCAAAATTGTTGAATTAAGACAGTAGGGTGTTTTGAGGGAGATTTCGCTGCTATTTCTACCTTATCTAGCTACCATGTAGAGGTCTCCCTCATTCGCTCATACATACATCATCATCATCATGTATGTATGTATGAGCGAATGAGGGAGACCTCTACATGGTAGCTAGACCTGGTAGATACATAAAATCAAAATAAAGTACTTGAAGTAACAGTCATCAAATACAAAAGCCAAGGTCCATGCAGTGTCATGAGTCAAAAATATTTCCAACTTCTTGCCTAATGCAAGCCCTGAGCAATCTCTTATAAAAATTCTTATAAAAATGATAACTCTGTCCAAACTGGTGTGCTAAACACAAATTTTTGTTTATGTAGAGCTTTAAAATTTTCAAATGAAACAAATGGTATGTGCTGCTCAGGTGGTCAGGTAACATTGCCAGCACTACCAGCTCCTTCTCAACCTCTTATGGATCTTCTAGAAGGCACTTCCATCCAGTCAAAGGATGCATTTCAAATGATATTGTTTGGTGCATCTAAGAAGATAGATAAACATAAATTTATACCGACATCAAAGTTGAAGGGCAAATCTATCACCTCATTGGTTCCTTGTTATCCGCAAATGAACAACCACAGTTCCTCAAAATTTACTTTATGAGTGTTGTCGGACAACAAGCCCGACAGAAGTGTCAAAATTTTAGATGGTGAGTCGTGTTAGACAGAGCGTCGACTGCTGCAAAGGAGAGTATATCCACTGACAGCTTTTTGGTGCATTCAAAAATCACATAACTCCCACCTCCAATTTTCTATGACAGGTTAGGGCCTGAAATACTCCAAACGGATGCATAGCATGTTGCTTAGTTGAATTAGCCCAGCATTTATTCCACAAATGTTTTGTTGTCAATGCTGCACTTTCCTATATCACCTGTTTCAACATAATTGTAATATATTATATACAAACTATGCCATTTTAATCTTGAGCAATGCTGGATATCTCTGCTAGTATATATATATATATATAGAGAGAGAGAGAGAGCAATAAGAAAATGGAGGGGATCAATAGGTGGTTCATCAACTTTTAAACATTGTATTATGTCAATTTATTTATTTATTTACTAAAATGACAATTACAAGAATATACATACATGTATAACATATTATGCTTTACATATAAAATATATTAATATATAAAGATACCAGTAATTATTAAAATATAACATACGGGAATATAAATTTGGAAAATATCTTACAGTTGTTTCAGCCAAGAGGCAAAAATACTTCATTCTACTTTTGTTCCTCCAGTAGACTGAAGTAATTAGTAGATGAAATTGAGGTACTTGGGTGTTTCTCTAGGCTTTGTCAGAGATTTTAGAAAGTACACAAGGTTAAATTATAAATATAAATAATAATAATTGATTATTGTATATGCTTATATATGTAAATATGTATGTACATTTAAGTGTAGGTTTATGTATTTATGTATATTTATATATGTATGCACATGTATATGTATAAGCGTGTTGATGGTGCTGTATATAAATATCAATCCCAGTATTTGACTGATATTTTGTTGTACCAAGCACTGAAAGAGGGAAGGCAAAGTTGACATTTGAACTCAGAATGTATACGGCTGGAACTGAAAACTGCAAAGCATTTTCCCTGTGTTGATGATTCTGACAATACACAGGGTCATCATCATCACCACTATCATTGTTTTAATGTACACTTTTCTATGCTTTCATGAGTCAAATGAAATTTATTGGGGTAGATTTTCTACAGCTGGATGCCCTTCCTGTCACCAACCTTTAAATGTTCCAAGCAAAGCAATATTTCTCCTTGGCCAGACATGTTTTTACAGAAAACTAGGAATGTATGAGCATCATTTGTTTGATGGTGATGTTTGTTTACAACCATCAAGTAATCCCAGGACATGAAGAGAGAGAGAGAGGTGCACACACACACACACACACACACACACACACACACACACACACACACACACACACACACACACACACACACACACACACACACACACACACACACACACACACACACACACACACACACACTTTCTTTCAGTACCCTACTAACAAGGCATTGTAGTAGAAAATACATGCTCAAGCTGTTATGTTGTGGGGACAGAACTTGTAACTGTGTGGTTGGGAAATAAACTAGTTAACCACACAGCCACCAGACGCTGGATGAATTTTTTCTTTTTTTGGAAATACTTTATCATAAAAAAGAAAATATTTTACATCCATTTCTCCATGCTTTTATGGGGGAGATGAAGTATTTCTTGAAGATGTTATTTTCACAGCTTGATAACAAGGGACCTAGTACGTGGTTGCTAAGCCTGCTAGAAATAGCAGCCAAATTTCCTTAATAAAAAGAAAATACCCTATTGACTTAGAGAAGAAAGAGTATATACGATGATGTAGTCCTACATATTCCAAAAAAAAAAAAATGGGTGGTCATGGTAGGAATGCCTTTGTCCTTAAGTCTGCTTGGTCAAAGTTGACTTGGAGTCAAACATCAGCGACTGCTAGCATCTTGATTTGGATTTATGAATTGACTGTAGGTGTGTGTATGTATGTGTTTTATTATTTTCATTCTGGCAAGTTGAAGCAAGAACAATCCTCTCTTGTTCAGAGCACAACAATATGACAGGCTTAATCTCTGAGTTATCGTGCCTCATATCTACAAAAATACAATCAAAAATCAAATGCACATATACATACATACAGGCATACATACATACATATATGCATGCATACATTACACACACACACACACATATTGATAGTTGTTTATGTTCCAGATAAAACTCTTCCACTTCTTAAGTGCCGTTGTAGTCATTGAAGTGCTCTGTTCTAAATTTTTAATATTTCCTCCTTACATCACTCATTGACATTTTTATTTTCCTAGATTGACCTGTGTTATTGTAGACCTTCACTACCAGTCTCTTCGAACTCTGTTGGACAGAATAATTTATTTATTTATAGCTTGTGAAAAGCTAATCAAATATGATTATAACCAACAGATTCAGTAATATATAAAAACTGTTTATTTTGCTGTGTACTTGGACTTAGGACTATAACACATGATTGTACCAATAGTAATAACAATGAAGACAATAAATGACCTAATTTTGGTTCATTAAATGCAGATTATTTATTTAATAAGGATTATATCATATAGGTACAAGTATGGCTGTTTGGTAAGAAGTTTGCTTCCAAACTACATGGTTCCGGGTTCAATCCCACTGCATAGCACCTTGGTACTGTGGGCAAGTGATTTCTACTATAGACCAATCAAAGCTTTGTGAATGGATATGGTAGACAGAAACTGAAAGAAGACGACCATCTATGTATATGTATATATAAATATATATATATATTTTTTTTTCAATTACATGAGCTAAAAGTCAGAGGGGGATGGGATAAACTATTTGCATCAACTTGCAATAAAAGCTGGTAGTAATTTTACATTGTCTTTATTCTTAGTATAAGTTTTCAAGAGTGCAGTTCGATTTTTTCAAAGCTATAATGGAAGTGACAAAGGAGCATATTTGGCATATTTTGCTTTATGAGTTCAGTAAAGGCAACAATGCAACGGAAAGTGCAAGGAATATTAATGCAGTATATGGGGATCAGATAATAAGCATAAGCCAGTGTCAATGTTGGTTCTAGAAATTCTGAGCCGGAAACTACAGTCTAGAAGACTAGCCTCGTCTTGGAAGATCTGTAGAGCTCAACGAGGACATCCTTCAAATTCTGGTGGAACAAAATCCCTTGTAGCTATTGAAGAACTAGGAGAGAAGCTTGGATTTAATCATTGAACCATTCATTGACACCTGCATGTCATTGGAAAAGTCAGCAAACTGAGTTAATGGGTTCCTCACAAACTTTCCAAGTCTAACCGCTCGCAGAGAGTGAATGTAAGCTCTTCTTTGCTGTCACGTCTCATGACTGAACCTTTTTTGGACCGAATAGTAACTGATGAGAAATGAGTTTTCTATAAAAATATCAAGCACTGAAGACTGGGTAGGTAAAGGAGAAACACCAGCACTTCAAGCTAAAGAAGGTCTTCACCCAGGTAAGGTGTTGTTATCTGTTTAGTGGGATATAAAAGGTTTAGTCCACTTTGAACTTTTAAACCCAAACCAAATGATATCAAAGGAGGTCTACTGTGAGCAGCTGGAGTGACTTAAGTGAACTCTAGAAGAAAAACGACCATCTTTAGTTTCAAGATGAGAGGTGTTCTTCCATCAGGATAATGCTCGGCTACATACAGCAAGGATGACATTCCAAAGGCTGGAGCAGTTTGAATAGGAAACGAAACCCCACCCACCATATTTGCCAGACATTGCCCCTTCTGATTATCATTTATTCCGCAGTCTTCAAAATCATTTGGAGGGGAAAAATATGAATTCTGTAGATTATGTCAGAACAATACTGGAGGAGTATTCCTCATCATGGGCATGGAAATTTTGGAAGATGGGCCTTGCAAGTCTACCAGATAGATGGAAGAACATTGTAGAAAATAAAGAAGAGAATGTTTTAGATTAAAAAGAACTTTGTTTATCTTAATTTTGAAAAATAAAAGAAGTATAAAAAAAAACACATTATTTATGGGATGACCCAGTATATTCACAGTGTGACCCAAAAGTCACAATGGTATTGATAATTCATTTGCATTCTATTTTAAGTTTACAATATCTTAGCACCATATACAGTTTATATATAAAAAATATATAAAATCACATCTTGTAAATTACAAATAAAAAGTGAAATTAAAACAGATTTATTAAAATTTCATACCCCTTTGTGACTTTTGGGCCACCCTGTATATACCCTGTGTATGTGTCCTGTGTGTGTGTGTGAGACAAACCATGTCATTCATTTCCAATATTCTGCAAGAACAGTCTGGTCATTGAGAAATATTGCGTTGCTTGGAAATAGATGAGGTTTGGCAGCAGAAAATCTGTCTCATTAGACACTGACTCATGCAAACATGGTAAAGTGGGACCTAAAAATAATGATGATGATGATGATGACTGCAATGAGTAGCAGAATCAGTAAAGTGCTAGAGAAATAGATTGTGATATTTAGGTGTGTCCTTTTACATTTTGCAATCAAATCCCTTTGAGACTGACATTTCATGTAATCTTTCTGGGATTCATAAAAAAAAAGCCACATGTTTCAGTCAAATCCTATCTTGATTAAATTTTTCATTAAATTGACTAAACCTGCTCTAAAATGTTGTACCCTGTGACAAGCTATGATATTGTTATTTTAATGGGATATATAAGTGCAAGCATGGCTATATGGTTAAGATGTTTGTTTCTAACCCAACAGGTTTTGGGTTCAGTTCCACTGCATAGCACCTTTGGCAAATGTTCTTTTACTATAACCCTTGGCTGAACAAAGTCTTGTGAGTTGATTTGGTAAACAGAAGCTGAAAGAAGCCTGTTATGTGTGTGTGTATATATATATATATATATATATATATATATATATATATATATATACATCACATAAAAAACACCATGGGTGTGGGCGTTGCCAGTGCCGCCTGACTGGTGGCACGTAAAAGCACCACCCACTACACTCTCGGAGTGGTTGGCGTTAGGGAGAGCGTCCTGCTGTAGAAACTCTGCCAGATCAGATTGGAGCCAGGTACAGCCATCTGGTTTGCCAGTCCTCAATCAAATCATCCAACCCATGCTAGCATGAAAAGCGGACGTTAAATGATATATGATATATATATATATATATATATATGTATCTCAAATTTGCAGAAAACAAAAGATGAAGATGGGTGAAGGAACTACAAGAAGGGGTATTAGTTTAATGCCTAGGAAGAATGGAAGCGTTTTTGACACTTTGAGCCTACATTCTTCAACAGAAAGGGTTGAGAGGGAATAAAACAGAGAGAGAACAAAAACAGAGTGAGAAAAAATGTGTTTATATATATATATATATATGTATATATATATATATATATATATGTCAGGAATGGTATTAGTAACATGGAATCCAGTACAACCTGTTGCATGGTTAGATGTCAGTGAGTAAACCAGCACCTCCACTTAGCTTGCTTGGTGAGGCGGGTTGCAAGAAATCCAGCAGGACTAAAAACAAGACCTGTCCAAAGGATGGATGAACATAGTGTAGCTTCAACGACTATGTAGCAATTGTTTGAGCCCTCAGAAATTCCAGGTTGGTGTCTGGCTTTCTGGAAGACTGCTGGGAGTGAGGCATTTCTTGGCTTTTACTGAAGCATGTCTCTTGGGGGTCACTCTGGTATAAAAGCAGATATGCATGGAATGGTTTTGAACATTTTGTGGATCTTTTGCTTGAGCTTGAGATCAGGATACCTTCAAATTCCTGAGCCTATGACTCATGTTGACTCTGGATATCTTGCCCTGGCTTGTGTCTGGATCTTGTCAGCAGGGTAAGTGCTGTGTAAGCCTTATTGGACCTAAAATTTTAGGTTGTGCAATTGCTGGCGAGGTGATCAGCTGATGTCTGCCCATGTAGGAGTGTGTCGTGGGAAGCATGAAAGCTGTGGATGTGAACCCTGGAAGCTGATTGCTGATGCAATAACTTCATGCACAGGTATTGTTGGCATTTTGGATGGGCAGTGGTCAATGATGGTTGGCTTCACTCATGAGCAGACAGCCATCATCATCATCATCATCATCATATATATATATTATATATATGTGTGTTTGGGTGTATGTGCTTCCTTGTCCTGATAGTCGTAAATGAGTCTCACTGTTATACAAGCAGTATAATTCATTTCCAAACTTTCCTGGAAACAAGTCCAGCTATAGGAAGATATTACCGTGCTTAGAAAGTTGGCAACAAGAAGGGCATTGTGCCTAGAAAATCTGTCTCAGTGAATTTTGTCTGATCCATGATTCAAGCATGGAAAAATGGATGTTAAAATGATGACGATGATGGTGGTGGAGGTGACAACAATGTGTTTTTATTTTATTGATCCTAATTTCAGAATAGACTCATTACATTTCAACATATCATAAGAGACATAGGTTTGGCTGCAGGAAGAGTATCATGTTATAAAACCCATCCAATCTATGCCGGAGTGGAAAAACAGATATAAAACAATGATGATGATTATGAAAACAATATAGTTGTCATTATTGATCTTCAAGAGATTAATGGCTTAAATTTCAAACAGAAAATCAACAAATTGATACGATCAGACAGAAATGTGGTATATCAGACAGAAATGCATTTAAGCTTTTAATCAAAGAACACCAAAGACTCATATTATGTGTTTGTTTTCTTAGGATTGACATGAATTACTCTTGAACAGCGTTTCTCAAATGAGGTTCCTCAGAACTCTAGGGTTCCACAAAAGGTTCCTAGGGGTTCCCCGATAAAGAGTGAGATAAGCTAATGCTAATTTCTTGATTGTAATATTGCTTTACATACACAACATGTTATTGATTATTGTAATATTGTAATCAGCCTATCTAACCTATTATGTTATCAAAAAAATATAACAACCATTGGGGATATATATATATATATATATGTGTGTGTGTGTGTGTATATATGTATGATATTTACCATGTGAAGTATGGTAGAAAAAATACGAGAAAAATATGGTATATAATTTTTTTTGTGCTGGGTTTCCTTGAGACATGTAATTTTAAGGGTTATACAAGGGTAAAAAGGTTGAGAAACACTGCTCTAGAAGAACATCTATAGCAACAATTTAGATGCAAATGAGACAATGAGAGAGCATGGTTTGTCAGAATAGAAAGAGCAGTATTTCTCAATATGTCCATGACTGGTGGTGGTGGTGTTGGTCGTGGTGGGGTGGAAGGAATTTATTTCAACCTGGTGACTTGGCTCAAATGCCTAGGGCCAGGGCTCCACTAAAGGCATCTAAAGCAAAAGATTAACTTAATCTACTAGAAATAGTTGCCAAATCTCCCTGAATTCACACTGTACTATTTTAAAATATTTTAGATAATGTTGTGCTAGAGACACTTTGTCTGAAAGAAAACAAGCAAGATAATCACAACTGGAATGTCTTTGATGATAAATCTACTGGATTAGGAGTGAACTGGTAGAAATAGCAATCTTGGAATGATAATTACTAAACCAGTTTACCACTCTTTCAAAACAGGTCTGTTGGGTTTTGTTAAACTTTGTTATGCAGATTGATTTCTTGTGTAAGGCAACTCTTTCTGAATTAGGATATGTAAGAGCAAGAGATTAGGACTTGTGATATTATCTCTTGAGATGTTGATTAGTCATTAGAAAATTTTTAGATTTTCACTGCTTGAAATATCTATCATTTTTATTTGATGCTATAATTACCACCGCCGCCACCACCACCACCGCCACCGCCACCACCACCATGCTACCATCATTTAATGTGCATTTTTACATACTTGCATGGGTCAGATTGAATTTGTTGATGTGGATTTTCTTACAGCTGGATGCATTTTCATGGAAGGTTGGAAATAAAGCATTTGCACTACATCAAAGAAGGCATTCCAAGCTCTGTCCTCCACTACACATTGTTGTAACGAAATGTGGATCCCCAAGGAGTGTTCTTTTTTGAGGTCCATCAACTATTCCTGCCTTTTTCTTCTCGTCATTGAGACTTGGAAAGATTCTACATAGGCGCAGGAGCAGCTGTGTGGTAAGTAGCTTGCTTACCAACCACATGGTTCCGGGTTCAGTCCCACTGCATGGTACCTTGGGCAAGTGTCTTCTTCTATAGCCTCAGGCTGATCAAAGCCTTGTGAGTGGATTTGGTAGACGGAAACTAAAAGAAGCCTGTCGTATATATGTATATATATGTGTGTATGTTTGTGTGTCTGTGTTTGTCCCCCCAACATCGCTTGACAACCGATATTGGTGTGTTTATGTCCCTGTAACTTAGTGGTTCGGCAAAAGTGACCGATAGAATAAGTACTAGGCTTCCAAACAATAAGTCCTGGGGTTGATTTGCTCGACTAAAGGTGGTGCTCCAGCATGGCCACAGTCAAATAACTGGAACAATTAAAAGAATATATATGTGAAGCATTCTCCACTGTGAGCAAGAGCTTTGATGCATTGCTTCATTACACTAAGTTTCAGTGCAAGTTTTGCAAACTTTGTGGGGAGCCCAGGTTTTGCCTTGGCCTCCAAGTGCTACCTTAAAGTGAGAAAGATACACCTTCTTGACAAAGTTATTAATGTTGTACCTTTGAGTCTGTGAAGTGAACTTTCCACAGACGTGACAAAAGATATTGGTGGTCATTACAGAGTGTCCTTCTTTTTGATGTTGTATGCATAACTAGATCATAGTCGTTCAGTTTGTACATGGAAAGAAGTGGAATGGTTTTAAAGCAAAACTCAGCTTGAGCATGTTATTCAAAATTAGCAAGACAATCTAGCCAAAATTCCCACAAATAGTGGTGCAAAGTTAACTTTTGGTATGCTCCAGGTAAATAAAGGCATATACCTATTTCTTTACTACCTACAAGGGGCTAAACACAGAGGGGACAAACAAGGACAGACAAACGGAATAAGTCGATGTAATCGACCCCCAGTGCATAACTGGTACTTAATTTATCAACCCCAAAAGGATGAAAGGCAAAGTCGACCTCGGCGGAATTTGAACTCAGAACGTAATGGCAGACAAAATATCGCTAAGCATTTCGCCCGGTGCGCTAAAGTTTCTGTCAGCTCTCCGCCTGACACAAAAATGTGATGTGATAGAGCAAATATGGGGTCAGTTTTGAAATCAGCATCCAAATATTAATCTGAAACAGCTCTAAGATTTTATGTCAGAAAATAAAAGTTTATTTTGTTGGCCAGTGTAATTTAATGTTATATGTTATAGTAGAATTGTAAATTCAATAAATTACATATCTTGCAGTGTTGAATTCAGTTCCATGTGTAAGAACAAAATTTATGTGCAACAAACCAGTTTCCTATGCAGGAGATTTAATTTACATATGTTTAATGCTATAGAACTATAATGCTATTAAATGTTGGTATTGTGAATTCTTGTGGTTTAGAATAAATTAGCTCTCGTACCAGTAAGCAGATGCTCTCATATTTAGACACACATTCACATGTGCATTACTATAATATGTTACACATGTATACACAATGTCACACACACACATTCATACATAAATTATTATGATGGATAACATATAATGATTCACTTAACTTGCTAGAAAATGCAACCAAATTTTCACTCAGATCACACCTTCGTCATCATTGTCATCATCCATTTACCACAACTTTTGCTTGTGTTAATGGAAACACCACAGATCCTTCCCTTTAACAGTCATATCACAACTCTGTTCTATATACAATTTTTTTATTATTTTGGTTTATGTATTTCTATTGCATCCTTCAATTTAATTCCCAAGGTATTTATTATTATGATGACTGTTTCTGTTTTCTATCTCCCTATTGTGGATATTTCTATTTCCAGTCCAGTTCTTTATTTGGATTGATTCTCTGTTTGTTATATTGTCGATCCATTGTTTGGAAGATGTTTCTTTTCCTGATGGTCTTTGACAATAACATCTCTTTGTCTCTGATGAATCAATGTCTTGAAATAACAATCACTTTGTTACTCTCTGATTCCTTTCATAATTAAGCTGCATGACCTGGATTCAATTTAATTCTTGGATCAAGGAGGATGTTGTGTCCTTGAGCAAGGTACATTTTTTTCTTGTTGCTCCAATCTACTCTGCTGTAAATAAAGACCAGCTGAGAGCAAGTGTAGTTCTCTTTCTCCCTCCAGCTGTTATATCCTGGAGGTTCCATTGAGTCAACAATAGGAGAGCAGGGAGGGTGTCTATGTCTAATCCACTACTTCATGAGCACCTAAAACCATGAGTAAAAGCATGGTACATGTTACTAATCCTTGCTTGTTCATGGGTGATGACCGGTTCTCTTTTGTACCATCTCTTTTCTGTGAGTTATTGTTATTATTCTGTCCCAATCAACTCTATCTTAGCAGACCTATGACCAAAAGATTCCAGTTATGACCATCACAACTATTTTTAATACTGACTTATAGTTACACACACATGCACACAAGACAAGGCATAAATAATGGTTACTACATATTTTTCTTTATTGCTGTAAATTTGACTTACAGCTGTTTCCAGCAGTCGTTATTGGTTTGTTATTGATAGGTTTACTCAACTGATCTCTTAATTGATTGAGAAAAATTGAATGATGTAGAAAATTAATGCTACTTTCATCAGAATCATTTTTAGTTATATATATATATATATATATATATATATATATATATGTAAATATAATATGTGCCAATTATTCGGTAGCCATGATAAAACCCTGAGTTTTGGATGTCGGGGCGGAAACCCAAGCCGAGATCTCTTCAGTTATCTGGCCATCGAAATAATGCTCTTTTTCTATGGCCAGATAACTGAAGAGATGGTGGCATAGATTTCCGCTCTGACATCCAAAACTCAGAGTTTTATCATGGCTACCGAGTAATTGTCACATATTATATTTACAGATAAATTCCTGTATTTACGTAATATCGAGTTCTCTTTCATTCTTTTGTTGTCTTACCAATTCTATCAGTATATATATATGTATATATATATATGTGTATATATATATATATATATATATATATATATATATATATAATATATATATATATATATATATATAAATATTTGAGGGGATTCTGCACAGTTTCTGCCTACTAAATTCAACTTACAAAGACATCGGTCAGCTGGTGCTATGATAGAAAATACTTGTCTGAGGTGGGACTCACTAAGATCAAATCTCGAACCAAAGCATTGTAAATTAAACTTCTTACCCATCCAACCATGCCTGCTCTCACATAGCCATGTCTGCACCTTATTTCTATAACTTATATCATTCCAGACCAATATATTTTAGCAGAAAGGAAACAGTTGAGTGGAGATGGCATTAAGTCTTTAATTCATGGATGTTAGGTTCAAATTTGTTGTAGAACAGAACATTTTGTGTGTTTGGGCAGGTTTGTTTAATTCTACATTTTCTCAGTCCACCTAGCTTTTGGAAATAGGTCCTGGATTGTCTGGAATGTTATTTGAAATAACCTGGCACCCTATTCTTCACAGAGATGGTTTTCTATTTTCCCTAAAACTGTGAAATTAAAAAGTTGATCCTCAAAATGTTCTTTGGTGGGATTAACAGATGTTTATATTTGACTCTAGAAATCAATAATTTTTTTTAATACTTTCAGCTACTGAAGCCAGTCAGGCAGATAACATACATTTTGTGGGCTTATGTATAGATAGACTTCCAATAACATTTAGAGGACATCCCCTTTTATATTCAAAATCACATGAACATTATGCTAACACACACACACACACACAGATCAAGGTTGATCATTTTGTTATGGTAATCAAAGTTCCTATACTAATTGTTTAGAATAAAGAAGACAAAATTATTGTTGGTAGGTTTCCACAATGAACCATTCATGCTGCTAGTTTACCATTCATTGTGCCAAACCCCATGAGCAACAATTATGTTTGTATGAATACATATGGAGGCTTTTAGAAATCAGTTTTGTCCTTCTAGAATTACAATTCAAAAATAGTCTCATCCTTTAGACGTTTATTACTGTTGGCCTTTTATATATTATGCTCCAGTTTAAATAAAACCTGTGTCATTAGGCTTCATGTTATTTCTGTTGTTTTTTCCCTGTAAGCTGAATATCATTCCTCTTCTCTCTTTTTCATCTTATCACTTCAATACATTGCTTTTGGTGAATAGTTGTCTTTGATGCCTGAAGATGTTTCTG
The DNA here is from genome assembly GCF_006345805.1 of Octopus sinensis. NCBI lineage: Eukaryota > Metazoa > Mollusca > Cephalopoda > Octopoda > Octopodidae > Octopus > Octopus sinensis. The sequence continues at coordinate 69,956,255 of NC_043002.1, forward strand.
TTGTGGCTGTCAGGTCTTATTTTTTTCCCCAGTAACATTCTGGCTCAGGTTACATAATCTAATAATTCTGCCCTTTTTTAAATAACAGTTGGATGTTATTTGAGGAAGATTTGACTGTTGTTTCTAGCAAATTGAACAGTTGCTGTACTGCAGGCCTTGCCAACTCAAATTACACTGCGGGCCAGTTTAATCACAGAAAGTTTTTTGAGGGCCGCTTGTATACTGACAGAATTGAAGGCTTTTTGCTTTCTCATGCCATTAATACAATGATGAATAAATGATTACTCTTCTACTCTTTTACTTGTTTCAGTCATTTGACTGTGGCCATGATGGAGCACTGCCTTTAGTCGTGCAAATCGACCCCAGGACTTATTCATTGTAAGCCTAGTACTTATTCTATTGTTCACTTTTGCTGAACCGCTAAGTTTCAGGGGAAATAAACACACCAGCATCGGTTGTCAAGTGATGTTGGGGGGGACAAACAGAGACACACAAACATACACACACACACACATGCACACACACATACATATATGCGACGGGCTTCTTTCAGTTTCCGTCTACTCACAAGGCTTTGGTCGGCCCGAGGCTATAGTAGAAGACACTTGCCCAAGGTGCCATGCAGTGGGACTGAACCCAGAACCATGTGGTTGGTAAGCAAACTACTTACCACACAGCCACTCCTACACCTGTTGTTGATTCAACATGAAATATTCTAATTGCAAAAACAGTAATACCTTTATTTTTTACTTTTCATTACAAACTTTAATTCTTGATAAAATTTTTAAAATATTTATTTTGATAAACCCATTTCAAGAAAGTATCAAGTGGACCGCAAGATAAAAGTCTGTGGGCCACATGCAGCCCACAGACCTCAGGTTGACCAGCCCTGCTGTTTTCAGTTCCATACAAATACACAAATAATAGATCTGTATGTTTTCATTCTTATTCTTTCTTTCATCTGATAATCTCTCCATTTTAATCCTATTTTGGCTTATCTTTCTTTTGGAGAGTAGTTTAACTGGTGTTAACGACGATTTAATGCAGATAACATTAAAAGGTATTTTAATTATTTTGACAAATTTTTGTGGTTATAAGTTTCCTGTAACCTGATAGCTGTGGTATTCTGCATTTCAAATGGCTGTCTGGAATGACAAATGTTTGTCTCAGAAAGTTTAACAGGACAAATACCACAGTGGGTATTTTATTCAAAAGCATAGATTGGTTGTGTGTTTCTCTTGTTGCTATTTACTTCTTCTGCCTGTATAAATTGCTGAAAGATACAGACAGACAGACAGACAGACACACACACACACACACTCTCTCTCTCTCTCTCTCTCTCCCACACTCTTATGTCAGGTGTCTGCACAGATTTCAGATTTTGTCTACAGAATTGCTCTCATAGGTCATTGATTAACCCAAGGCTATTGTAGAAGACACCTGATGTGTCATTCAATGAGATCGAATTTAGGATCACATGACTGTAAAGTGAACACCTTGACAACATTAGCCATGCAGTTTATACTAGCACATGCACACACACACACACACACACATAACACATACACAGACATAATTTATATGAATAGATTTGTGTCAACAAACCTGTAAGTCAACATAGCTAAGGTTGTATATCAGAAGTGACACATGAGTGTTGGATTGGGAATAAAAATTTAAAGGTCTCTAAGTGACAAAGATATTTTAAAGACTAGTTCTACACATAGATTTCATTGGATTCTGAAGCAGTTTACAGATTAATCCCTCTCTGGATTATATACTGGTTTATCTCTCATAAGTATATATTGAAGTTCATCTAGTATTTATTCCTTCTTGTTTTTCTCTCCCATTGAATTGCCACTACTTCCCTTATCATTCCTTCTTTCTCTTTCATCCACATTGAATTCCCATTCTCCCCTCCTTGCAAATATATAATAGATTTATAAGACATTGTTATCTTGCTTCTCACTCTTTCTCACTTCTTATAATCTCACCATTTTAATCTCGTTTTGTCTCCCACTTGGAGTATAATTAAACTGGTGACAACATAATTTAATGAAGAGAACTTTAAGGAAGGTATTTTAATTATTTTGATGAGCATGGAAGATGACTCTAGACATGTTCTGACCTTATTGTGACCTCTTCAGAAAACCATATACTTAATTGTTCTTGCTGAAATAGTGATAAGAGAATCACTGAGTAAATGTACAATATAGTATATTTGTTCATCTAGAGACACATTTATTAAGGTTTTAGATATTTAGGAAAGAGAGCATTGAAAAATTAACTAGAAATGACAAAACTTTGAGGAAACAGCAGTATTCTATTTGTCTGACAAATTAACCCTTTAACTGCTAAATTAGATTTCATGGTTATTCCAGTCATGATGCTAAATATCTACCAAAACTAGAATTGGTATTTTCTGCCAGTCACATTGCCTTAGTAAACTTGACATTATTTACAGTATTTACATTATTTACAATTCACAGTTATTTGTCCTTACATCTTGTTTGTTGTTAACACAACATTTCGGTTGATATACCCTCCAGCCTTCATCAGGTGTCTTGGGGAAGTTCAGGTCATTGTCTGGAATTGAACTTGGAATCTTGGGGTTAGTAGCCCATGCTCTTAACCACTACATCATATGCCCGTGGGCAATTATGGAGTGAATTTTAGGGCTTATAAATCTAATATTTTTTTTCCTATCCTTCCTAAATACCGGTTCCCATCTGCTATTCCTATCTGCACTCAGTCTGCTTTGGAGGTTATTGTGTCCTAGCATATGTGCTGCTTCTTTTAGTTTTCCTATTTTCCAGTGGTGTTATCTGTCTATTATTTCAACTTCATCCCACAGGGAGAGGTGGTCTCCATTTTTCCATACATGATCAGCTATACCTGATTTATCAGTATCTCCTCGTGTCACAGCTTTGCTATGTTCCTCTACCCTTATTTTGAGGGGGTGGCATGTTTCTTCTTTGTATAACCTACCACAGCTGCATGGGATGGAGTACATGTAGTTTTTGGTCATATTCTCTTCTATTGGTGGTTTTACTTGAAGGAGATATTTGCGAAGTGTTGTATTACTCTTGAACACTGTCCTGACGTCATATGGGCTGCAAATCTTTTGTATCTTTTCGGAGAGCTCTTTCACATAGGGTAGACAGACTGTAGACAGTTTATTGGTTTCATCCTCTCCTTTCTTCATAATTGGAATAGATAGTATGTTTTTGGGGTAGTGGTTGCTTAATAGATTGTTATCCATCAATTGTAAATAATGTAAATAATGTACATAATTCCTCATCTCTTAAATATAGAACTGTATTAAACTTGACATATCTCAACAGAAAAGTTTCAAACATGACATTCCTTATCTTTATATATATAAAACTGAGAATGTGTGTCTGTCTGTCTGTCTGTGTGTTTCCCCAAAACTTGAGAACTACACAACCAATTTCATTCAAATTTTACACATGCCATACTTAGGGTCCATGTAGTTTCATGGGCAAAAAAAATGTTCAACTTCTTGCCTAGAGTGAGCCCATAGCAATATCATATCTTCTCCACTATTTCAGTATTACGTGTTAAAAGTGAAACAAAAACATTTCTCTATTTTATGTCAGATACATTCACTTTAACAATAAAAATAATAATAACAATTGAATTATATGTAGTAAGTAATAATTAAAATCAAACTAAAGTATAATATTATCGTAACATAACAAAAATAAAAATATAGCAATTGGTATAAAATTGCATCAATGACTTGAACTTGAATCAGTGGTTTCACATGAATGGGAATAAATAAAAAATAAAATTTAAGTGCAGAAATGGAATAGTCCAGATGGAGGTGTGCACGGCTTTTACATTAGATTATTTGCTAATTAGCTAGCATTAAGCATTCTACTGAGTACCGCTGTTAGTTTATTTCTGATCCATAAAGGCCTATAGCTTCAACAGAGTACTGCTTTTTGGTTTACCATAAGGTTTGTTGTTATTATTTCTGTTTAACTATTGTTATCACGTTTGTTAGTTCCTCGTAAGGGAAGCATTGTTGTGTTGCATTTGTTAAATAATTGTAAACCGTAACCCTCCCACTTTGGGAGAAGGAGCTTTGGTTATTGTTTAAAAATTGAATTGTGTCCCTGTTTGGGGAAATTGACAATATTTTCACTGTTTAGACAGAAGTATTTTTGTTAAAATGTCTTCGATAGAAGAAAGTCCAAACATGAATTTTGCTGCAGCCGTCAGATTGTAGCCACACTTCTATACAAGAGGGAGGACAAGATACAATTGATCGAAATTACAAGAGATGGGCTAACAATTCCAGTCTGTTATATATTTTGAGTATTGTTATCACTAGCGATATCAAGATATAACTTTGTATTTTGTATTTTATGTATAGATGTATATATATAGATGTACATGTAATATGTACACATATATATATATATATACACATATATACATGCACTAGCACTATGACCCGGCAATGACGGGTCTTTAATGCTAGTCAAAAGATAGATTGATAGATTGGTACATAAAACTGTTTTCTGCAGTTAAGGGTAGTGAAATCTTTTGGTGGATATATCTGCTTTCCACTGAAAAAGGTTAAGACAGCAACCTGGCTATGTTTATTCCCTTTTTTTTTCACTTGTTCAGTTATTAGACTGTGGCCATGCTGGGGCACCACCTTGAAGAAATTTTAGTTGAATGAATTGATCCCTGTACTTATTTACTTCTTTGAAGCCCAGTACTTATTCTATTGGTCTCTTGTGCTGAACTGCTAAGTTATGGGGACATAAATACACCAAAACCAGTTGTCAAGCATTGATGGAGACAAACATAGACACAAAGACACACACACACACACACACACACAGAGGTACACATCTAACAGGCTTCTTCCAGTTTACGTCTATGAAACCCACTCACAAGGCTTTGGTCAGCCCAGAGCTATAATAGAAGACACTTGCCCAAGGTTTCACACATTGAGACTGAACCCAGAACCCTGTGGTTGGAAAGCAAACTCCTTAACCACATTCCCATTCCAATACCTGTACACTATAAATAAAATTGATATAATAAATATATTAAGTTTAATAAACTATAAACTAGCAAAGTACTTGGAGAGTGCAGACCTCCGCCAAGCAGCTCATTTTAAGATAGATAGATTCACGAAAATAAAATTACTAATAGAGAAACAAAAATAAACTTTGGAAACAGCAACGCCACCATAGGTTACGTGAAAATGATGAACGTGTTTTCAAGAGAGATAATCAAAGAATGTAACATTGTAATACTTCATGTAAAGTAAATATAACAAATGAGAAATCCTTCAAGAATTGATAAAAATTCTCGGATCACTACCAAAATTTCATCACCTGTTCCTTGTGTCATTACCAACTTTTCCTGCAAGTTTCATCAAATACCGTTTGCAACTTTTTGAGTTATTTTGCACACAGACGGACAAACCAAAGCCGATGAAAACATAACCTCCTTCCTTGGCGGAGGTAATGAAATAAATTTGAAGTTCCTGCATAGCTGCATTCCAGTGGCTGAAACGTGTAAAAAATAGACAAAAGATTTAACGAAATAATAAAATCAGTTTGATAAATAAACTTAAAAATAACTATTGGCCAAAAAAGTTATGCTCTGTTGACTAAGTTATGCTGGCAATGAGGAAGCCTCCGTGTGTTTGGTTGTCCTATTAAAAATAGCAGTCAAATCCTTCTCAAATCACACTAACTGTTTTTTATGAAATAGTGGCATGTAAAAAGCATCATCTGAATGTGGCCGATGACAATGCCCCCTGACTGGTTTCTGTGCCAGGGGCATATAAAAAGCACTATCTGAAAGTGATTGATGCCAGAGCTGCCTGACTGGCTCTCGTGCCGGTTACATGTAAAGAGCACTCTCCGAACATAATCGATGCCAGAGCCACCTGACTGGCTCTCATGCTGGTGGCATGTGAAATGCACTATCCAAATGTGATTGATGCCAGGGCTGCCTGACTGGCTACCATGCCAGTGGCACGTAAAAAGCATTATCTGATTGTGATCAATACCAGGGCTGTATGACTGGCTCCCATGCTAGTGGCACGTAAAAAGCACTATTCAAACGTGATCGACGCCAGGGCCACCTGATTGGCTTCTGTGCTGGTGGCACATAAAAAACACCCACTACATTCTCAGAGTGGTTGGTGTTAGAAAGGGCATCCAGCTGTAGAAATATTGCCAGATCAGATTGGAGCCTGGTGAAGCTGCTTGCTCTCCAGACCCCAGTCAAACCATCCAACCCATGCCAACATGGAAAAACGGATGTTAAACGATGGTGGTGGTGGTTGAGTTGGTGATGATGACGACATTGATGTTGATGATGTCAATGACGAATGATGATGATGATGGTGGTGGTGGTGGTGGTGGTGATGGTGGTGGTGGTTGAGTTGGTGATGACGACAACATTGATGTTGATGATGTCAATGACGAATGATGATGATGATGATGATATTTTAGAGTACACATGGTAATGTTGTCCTAGATTATTATAAAAGATGAAATGGTCATTGCTAGAAATGTCTTTCACTCTAGGCCTGAAGTTAATTCCTTCTACTTCAGAAATGAGATATAACCACTGAAAATTTCATTAGCCTTGAATGCAGAAAGCAGTTTTATATACCAATCTATATTTTGTTGAGGAATGTCATGTTTGGAACTATTCTTTTGTTGAGGTGTGTCAAGTTTATTGAGGCAAATGTGATTTGTAGAAGCTGCCAGTTCTGCTTTTGAATAGATATTTAAAATCCTTAATGGAATAACCATGCACTTTAATATTGCATTTAAAGAGTTAAACAATATTCACACACACACACACATATTCAATTGATATGAAGAGACTTATGTTAACAGGTCTGTAGGTGAACATAGCTAAGGCTGAGTACACAAACACACACACATGTATACACACACATGTATACACATACATGCATGCACATATACACACACACATGTATACACACGTGCATATGTACATACACACACATACACACACTCACACAATATGAAGAGATTTGTGTCAACAGGTCTGTAAGTGAACATAGTCAAGGCTGAGTGCGGGCGCACACACACACACTCACACACACACAAAACAAAACAGTAAATGCTTTTTCTTAAATTATTTACCAATCCCATTCATGTTTTCCGACCTCTCTCTCTTTCTCTCTCCCCCTCTCTCTTTCTTTCTCCCTCTCTCTCCCTTCCTCACACCCTTCTTCACATTTCCCTCCCTTTCCCTTCCTCTGCTTTTCTATCACCCATTTTTCTCTCTCTTATTAGTATACAATACTGCAATATAAACAAACAGCTGTGTGTTGGTGACAAGTCATACTAGTAGTACTACTACTAGCACTGTTGCTGAATCCAAGAGAGCTGCGATCAAGGGCATTTCAAGCCATACCATTCTGTCTTTTTCCTATGTGCAGGGTACCCAGGAACCATATTTCCTAACATGTCCTTTTCAGAGATGATGTGTGTGTGTGAAGGAATTAGTTTTAGAGATTTAGCTGCTATTTCTAGTTAGTTGAGTGACCACATAGAGGCTCCCAATGAGGGATATTCAGCATTGAATTAGATTCATTTTGTCTTACACCCAGTGTATATATGACCATCGCACATGGAAGAAGATACTGTGGAGTAAGTTTGTTGCATGTTGGTTTAGAGGTGCGTGTGAGAGGGTTTGCGGGTAGATCTACCTATGGACTCTTGAAATGACTCTCAACTTCTTGGAGAAAGAAAATTTAAGAAGAGTCCTTAAGGTAATGGCAGAAACAGGTGAGAAAAGTTACAACTGGTTTTGATCAAGGAAGAATGGAAATGAATTTTAAAAGGCATAATTTATCTTACTGCCAACTGGTGTCTTTGACTGAACTGGTTACAACACCCAGAGTACTCTGGTACCCTGGCTCTGGGGTACCTTAACCATCCAGGATGATTGCAATGTAGACTGTAGAATGTCACAACTGAGGAGTATCGAGGAATCATTACCTGAATCTGGTCTGGCCTCCTTAGAATGTAAGGAGTTAAGGGCCAAAGCAGTTGGATGAGAGTATTTCTAGTAGGTTCTGAATTCAGAAATTGAACCACCACTGGGGTGGACTTAGTCCTTTAACAATCTGGTGGTGGTGGTGGTGAGAGAGACCAATTAAATCAAGTAACAGTGAACTAATAAGATTGATTAAATCAACTATACCCCTCCGTCAAAATTCATGTTTTTGTATCTTGTTTTTATTTTCAGAAGTAATTAAGTTTCTTTTCTTTAAATAAAAATACTTTTTGTTCCCATTTTTTTCTTGTATCACATCTCTTATCATATTTTAACATAAATGGGATTTTTTTTTTGTTACTGAGCCCTTCAGTTGCTGTTTGGAGAGGAAGGTGAAGTTGGGGTGGGGTAAAGTTCTGTCTTCCAGTCAGTTTCCTGAAATGAGGGTTTATTTTAGTGAATTTCTATTTGTTGATGAATTTTAAAGATATCTGGACAGTCACTTTTAGAATGCCTTTGATCATTTGTCTATTTGGCCAGGGCTGACCTGTGGCTTAACTCCAACAACAGCAACAACATCAATAACACCCACAGTTAAAAATTAATCCTTTAATTTAGCTATCTCATATTACTGGTTCTACTATTTGATAATTCTGTTCAGACTTTCTTTTAACTCTAGATAATCCTCATAAATGAATTATTGAAATTTGAAGATGATGAAGCATGTATGTGTGTGCGTGTGTGTGATGAGATATAATGGCATCAGTCTAATCTAATTGTTGCCAGTCAGTAGATAGTTCATTTAATTTGATGTAATCATAATAACAATGTAAATTAGTGAACATTGGTACTGAAGGTTAAGATAAGATTGAGGAATATATTGGTCTACAAATTAGTTTCTAATTGTTAGGTTTTTATACATTTTTGTTGATAAAGCATGGCTGTGTGGTAAGAAGCTTGCTTCCCAACCACATGGTTCCAGGTTCAGTCCTACTTTTGAAATCAGGTTTGAACCCATGCCCCAAAATCTAATTGTCCGGTGTCTTACCTATTCAGCCACTTCACATGCACATGTGTTGAGAATGTTCAATACATTCTCTGTAGAGATACCAATAGATTAAGTGGTTTATAACAATATCTGAAAATCAAAGAGGCACTGGCACTGGGTGCCCTTCCTAGTGCCAACTACTCTACAAATGTTCTGGGTGCATTTTATCATAGTCTCAACAAACGGTTTGATCAGAGCTAGCAAGTTGGAGAGTTGCACGAGGCTCTAGTCTGATTTGGCATAGTTTCTAGGGCTGGATGCCCTTCTTAACACCAACTTCTTTACAGAGTGTGCTGGGTGCTTTTTTATGTGGCACTGCATGAATGCTCTTATGTGGCACCGGCACAAGACTCTTGCAGGTCAATCCTCTTCACCAGGGGAAACAGCCTGAACATTTCTGCTGTGGAGGACAGGTCTTCTTGAGTACAATGAGATGCCAGGTATCTTGGTCGTTTGTCATCTTGTCTGAATGGTTCACCATCTTCAGTACTTCATGCCATATCTTCCTGGGTCTCCCTCTTCCTCGTGTTCTGTCTACTTATAGTGATCGGCTCTTCTGTTGAAGAAAATGATAATTACATTAAGGATAATGTTAATGATAACAGTGAAGATGGTAATGATGAAGATAACAATGATGATTATGAAGATGACGATACAAATCGTAAAGATGATAAATATGAATATAGGCTGTGTGGTTAGGTGCTTGCTTCCCAACCACATGGTCCCAGGTTCAGTCCCACTGTATGGCACCCTGAGCAAGTGTCTTCTACTATAGCCTTGGGCTGACCAAAGCCTTGTGAGTGGATTTGGTAGATGGAAACTGAAAGAAACCCATCACACACACACATACACACACACATGCACACATATATATGTATATGTTTGTGTTTGTCCCCCCCTACCACCATTGCTTGACAACTGATGTTAGTGTGTTTACGTCCCCATCTCTTAGCGGTTCGGCAAACGACACCAATAGAATAAGTTCTTGGCTTACAAAGAATAAGTCCTGGGGTCAATTTGTTTGACTAAAGGCGGTGCTCCAGCATGGCTGCAGTCAAACAACCAAAAACCAAATAAAAGAAAGAATATGGTTGTTGATGTATTTTGGTTATATTCATATTTTTTACCCTCATAGTCTGCTTTGATTATGTTAACTCAATGTGTTGTCTGTTCTTATTCTGTCAACAGGGTCCTTTCAGCCTTCAAATGAGATGTTGTTGAAGTTTTATGCCTTCTACAAACAAGCAACAGAAGGTCATTGCACAGCTCCGAAACCAAACTTTTGGGATGTGGTCAAGAAAGCCAAATGGTAGCTATTGACACTTTAAGTTATTTTTATTTGCTCTTGTCATTGTTCTTTGGTCACAAGTTGGCTCTCATTAAGTGCACTTATGATCTAAGTCAGTACTTGGGGTAGTACTCAATACATCGTAGATAAAGTAATTGTAAAATTCTTTTTTTTTATATATAGTACAAATGTCTTGTTTTCATAAGTTTTCAATTAAAATCTCCCACCAAACCTTAGTCACAATTTATGTTCCTAACACTAACTTAATGATAACTAAGTGATTTTACTAAATTCTTTGTTATATTTCAAATTAATTGAAAGAAACACAGAGCACCTCAAAATAAATATGATAATGAAAGGGTTAAAAAGGTGCAAGTGCAATACGTATTTGCCCACCCTCTTTTGTCATCCCTTTTTTCAATCCTTGCAGGCCCCTCCTAACACTGCTCTGTAGGACATCAGATGACGAGAGTCTAATTGAATGAAAACTTCTTGTATTCATTGGTTTTGTTTCCATTTTCCTATTTACAGGGAAGCATGGAATAAACTTGGAAAGATGTCCAAGGAGGAAGCAATGTCATGTTACGTGGATCAACTAAAAACAGTGAGTAAACAAGCTGTGTGTACATTTTTTTTTAATATTTTCATTCTTTAACCCTTTACCATTTAGATTACTCTGTTAAATGTGATGCTTATTTATTCACATTATTTTGAATTAATCATGTAGTATCTTGTAGCTTCAAGATTTCAATGAGGCAATTGTTTATTTTCAGAATGATATTGTAAGGCAAGTGTAAAAGGCTACATCTGGCCAGGTTGATCATAAAATAGGTAGAATATTTGGGCTGAATACGGCCAGGTTAAATGGTAAAGGGTGAAATATTGATTTCTTTAATCATCTTTAAGTATGGAAATATCAAAACAAAACAAGTATTGTTGAGTAGTGCTTCTGGTCACTTTGTTTTGATTCTTGGTTGAAACCATTTCATTTATATTCAGCTGTTAATTCTTTTGGAAAAGAGATAAACATTACAATTCTAGCTCTATTTTTATCAACTCATAGATTTCAGGCTTATGCAAGAATTTAGTTTTAAAACTAACATCACTCCTGAAAATATATTTCAGAGTATTTGAAGAAATGCAAGACCGCAAGGGTCATTTTCGGGTTGGGGTTTTTCATATTTTAATTTCTCTTTTGTCATTATTACATGTATTCTCTAACTCATGTGAATCGACGTATATTCCATTCCATTCTTTTATTGATGTGTATTCCATATTGATGTATATTCCATAACCATTCCATTGCTTTGGGAATTCCAGAAGGCTGACATTTTGGCAAGGAAAGACTCAGTGTATTGTTTATTACATGGCCTAAAGAGTGAAGGCATATGGCTTAGTAGTTAGGGTGTTGCACTCACAATTGCACGATCATGGTTTCAATTCCCAGACTGAGCAGTGCATTGTTTTTCTGAGCATTTCATGTTGCTCCAGTCCACTCAGCTGTAAACGAGTTACCCTGCAATGGTCTGGCATCCTGTTCATTTGGGAAATGTGATTTTGGTCATGTATTGAAACCAGGTAACTGGCCCTATGAGTCCTATGACTCAAGACAATAATGTCTAGATGATGATGATGATAATGATGCTGCCGAAGAGGAGGAGGACGACAAGGATGATGAGGACAATGACGAGGAGGAGGAGATGGACATAGATTACATAATGAGCAAGAGGAAAGATGAAAGAGTCGAGAGTGTCTGAGTAGAGGTGATATGAATTTGTGTGATGGTTTGTCAGGATAAATGACTGGTTGGACAATCTGATAAGTGTTAAAGTGTTCTGATTGAAGTTGGGTTTGGGGGCTCAGAAATGGGTTCAGTGATTTTGGATTGGTTTTAAGTCAGTTAGAGGTACATGAAGGGGATAGAATGAGTTGAGGAGGAGAGCTGAGGATTGCAAAAGTTTCAGTTTCTACAAAAACAGCGCCAGTGTGAGATGGGTTTGAGAGACTTGAGGAATTGTAAGTGATGTGATTACAGAGGCTGATGGCTTTGGAGAGGGACTAAGTGGGATAGATGCCCTCAGTGCAAGAAATAGTGTCAGAAAGTTGTTGATGGTTGGAGAAGCAGATGTATTTGGAAGTGTGAGGGGTGGAGGAGGGAGACTGAATGAAAGGTACTGGAAGATGTTAGCAACAAAGTCTTTTATGCTAATACCCAGAGGAGAGAAGTAAGTTGTAGGTAGAGTGGAAGCTCCTTACGTGCAGAAAGGCATCTTTCAGAATGAATATTTAATGTGAACTCTAGTCTGGACTGTAGACATGAACTTTAGATAGGAGTTAAAAGATTTTCACCTTGGAGAAAAATAAAATGTAGGATATTTTTTCATATGATAGTGTCTCAAATAAGGCTTATATACTCTTTTACTTGTTTCAGTCATTTGACTGTGGCCATGTTGGAGCATCACCTTTAGTCGACCCCAGGACTTATTCTTTGTAAACCTAGTACTTAATCTATCGGTCCCTTTGCTGTAGTGTAAAGATCTAGAAAGAAGGGGGTTAAAAAGGGGTCCTAATTCAAAAGAAATTGATTGACAAGAAGCTTAGAAGACTGAATATCATAGACTAATAAAAAACAAGATGATGGGTGTGAGTTCCAGAGAGAAGCAGTTTGAAGAATGGAACTATTAGAATAAAAGGACTTGCAACTAACAGGTAGCTCGACTAAGAAGCAATGCACATGGGAAGAGAAGTGGGTGATGAGTAGACCATAGAGTTCATCAGTGCTATGACCATGGAAATAACTACAGAAAAGACAGAATGAAGACACATTTTGACACTGAACCAAAGATTCCAAACTAGTAGAAAGAAGAGCATTTGTATGTTAATAGGAAGTGATATGAGGGATTGTGTTGGGCTGAGATGAGAAGGAAAAATTGTTCAGCAGGTCTAGTTCTAGTTTTCGGCATCTTTGGGAAATGCAAAGGTTGATGATGAAATGAGAGGTGACAGAAAACCCCTGTTGGGGACCTGGTCTCAATGCCTGCAGCAAAGTGAACTCCTCTAAAGGCATGTATATGCCAGGTGGGGTAGTGTGTTAAACTGGGTAACATGGTGTAACTAGGGGTGGGGTGGGGGAGAAAGGGACTGGGGTGTGACACTTACCTATATATGACAAAAGGACATCAGACAAATGAGGTTAGAGAATCCAAGAGTTAAACAATGCGGGATGTTTAATTAGCTGCTAAATAGGTTGTGAAGCCTAACATTTTTTGAAAAACAAAAGTATTGAGGACAATAGTAGAGGGAGAAGGTGAAGAAGAGAGAGAAGGCGAGAGAGAGAGAGAGAGAGAAAGCAGGAACGGGAGTGAGCAGGTAGTGTCAGTTACTGTTTAAACTGCCTGATAAAACAGCATAACAAATACAATGAATGGAAGTTTAAAAACATATTTTGAAGGACCACTTTGCCTAAGGCTTCACAGCAATATGACCTGTCTCTTGAGGAAAATGTTTGTGAGTAATGATGTTATTTCATTGAGAGAATAATTTGCAGCAGACAAGCACAGTGACATGGTTGTCTCGCATTCTGCTGCAGTGTGGATTATGTTGTGTTATTTTGATTTATATCTGTCTATATTAACATGTTCAGTTTAAAAGCTTTCCAGTTGGTGTTTATTTTATGAATGTTTCTGTGTTTGATAAATTTATATGAATACGTGTGTGTGTATACATATATGTGTGTGTGTATGTATATATGTATGTACATGTATGTATATATATATATATGTGTGTGTGTGTGTGTGTGTATTCTTGGTCTAGTTCTCTGTCAGAACAAAGAGTGTTCCGGTTGATTCAACCTCATGAGAGTAAACATAGATGTAGGAGTGGCTGTGTGGTAAGTAGCTTGCTTACCAACCACATGGTTCTGGGTTCAGTTCCACTATGTGGCACCTTGGGCAAGTGTCTTCTACTATAGCCTCGGGCCGACCAAAGCCTTGTGAGTGGATTTGCTAGACAGAAACTGAAAGAAGCTCGTCGTATATATGTATATGTATGTATGTGTGTATATGTTTGTGTGTCTGTGTTTGTTCTCTCAACATTGCTTGACAACTGATGCTGGTGTGTTTACGTCCCCATAACTTAGCGATACAGCAAAGGGACCGACAGAATGAGTACTAGGCTTACAAAGAATAAGTCCTGGGGTCGACTAAAGGAAGTGCTCCAGCATGGCCACAGTCAAATGACTGAAACAAGTAAAAAAGTATATAAGTGGCTGAGCATTCCACAGATTCAGTGTGACACAGAATGTGCAAGACCGGCCCTTTCAATCACAGATACAATTCATTTTCGCCGGCCGAGTGGCTTACTGGTTAAGTTATTTGGCTCACACTCATAAGGTCTTGAGTTCGATTCCTGGCGGAACATTGTGTCCTTCAACAAGACACTCTATCTCTCACTGTATGTATATGTGTGTGAGTATATATATATTTATATATATATACATATATATATATATATATATATATATATATCTATTATATAAAATCTGTTCTGTCTGTCTGTGAGTGTGTTTTCTAGGATCTCGGGCATCCTCCATCCGATTGCGCTCAAATTTGATATGTAGATACCGACGGTATCGGGGCATGTATAAGTCTTGAAAAAATTACAAAAATCAATTCTAGGTGAGAATGCGATTGATAAAGCCGTGGGAATGTGCATTTGTACGCACAAATACATCAGCTGTTGCAATCGATACTATGTGTGCACAAGAAAAATGCACGTGCAGTTTGCGCAAAAAATGCCAGCTGGCTTGATATAATGTCACAAAATAGGACAGTCGAACAAGTTGTTTTGAGAAAATTTGGTTTAAATGTTTGACAACTCAGCACCATCCATTGAACGGGTGGGGGTGGGGGTGGGGGGCGTTGTGCTTGTCTGGGTATATATATATATACATTACATTAAGTAATATATGTGTGTGTGATATGCATGCACATATATTTTATATATATATATATATATATATATATATATATATACGTGTGTATATATTTATATGTGTATGTATGTGTGTATATATGTATATATATATATAATATATATATATATATATAGATATACACACACACACCTGCGTACACATACACACCTACATACACACATGCACATGTACACAGAGAGACATATACATAGTTATGACATTTATGAGCAAGACATCCTCCCTGACCCATCTACAGAGATAGTAGTTTTGATTAAGAACTGCTTTAGACTCTGATGACCTGTTCAACCTGTATGGAAAAGCTGACATAAACTGATGATGATGATGATGATGATGATGGTGATGGCAGTAGCAGCAGTAGTGGTGGTGGTATTGATGATACATATGAGAAGTGACAAACAATCACTGTTCTCTCCATTTCACTCACAAGGCTTTGGTTGGTCTGAGTCTATAGTAAAAGACACTTTGCTCAAGGTACGGCACGATTGGACTGAACCTAAGACCACATGGTTAGAAAGCAAATTCTGTAACCACATAGCTATATCTTCATCCCATGCCTAGATGATTGCTTGTTGTAAGTTTATACATGTTTACAGGGTCGCCTAATATATCTGTATCTTATATTAACATTCCCAAAGTCTGTTTCATTTTTTTTTGTATTAAAAAGATTGCTTGCCAACCTTGTGTTTCAGGTTCAGTCACACTGCATTGCACCTTAGGCGAGTGTCTTCTCCAGTGTGACCAAATGTTTTTCTCAGTGTGACCAGATGTCTTTCCCAGGGTGACCAGATGTTTTACCCAGGGTGACCAAATGTTTTCTCCAGGGGAACCAGATGTCTTTCCCAGGGTGACCAACTGTCTTCCCCAGGGTGACTAGATGTCTTCCCCAGGGTGACAAGATGTCTTTCCCAGGGTGACCAAATGTCATCCCCAGGTGACCTGATATCTTCTCCAGGGTGACCAGACATCTTTCCTAGGTTGACCAGATGTCTTCTCCAGGGTGACCAGATGTCTTCCCCAGGTGACCAGATGACTTCCCCAGGGTGACCAAATGTCTTCTCCAGGGTAACCAAATGTCTTCTCCAGGGTAACCAAATGTCTTCTCCAGGATGACCAGACGTCTTCCCCAGAGTGACCAGATGTCTTCACCAGGGTAACCAGATGTCTTCTCTAGGGTGACCAAATGTCTTCTCCAGGGTGACCAGATGTCTTCCCCAGGGTGACCAGCTGTCTGCCCCAGGATGACCAAATGTTTTCCCCAGGATGACCAAATGTCTTCTCCAGGGTGACCAGATGTCTTACCCAGGGTGACCAGATGTCTTCCCCAGGGTGACCAGCTGTCTGCCCCAGGGTGGCCAAATGTCTTCCCCAGGGTGACCAACTGTCTATCCCAGTGTGACCAAATGTCTTCCCCAGTGTGACCAAATATCTTTCCCAGGGTGACCAAATGTCATCCCCAGGGTGACAAAAGCCTAGTTAATAGATTTGGTAGATATAAACTGAAAGAATTCCCCTGTATGTGTTTGTGTCTCCACCTTTATTGCTTAACAACAGGTGTTAGTTTGACTGTGTCCCCCTAACTTAGTGCCCCATAAGTACTGGGGTGTTGATTTGATTGACTAAATCTCTTCAAGGCAGTTCCCTTGCATGACTGCTCTCCAATGACTGAATTAAGTAAATAAGGATAAAAGACTGGTTTTCCTTTAAATGTTGCAGATTGTTGAGGCCATGCCACAGACTCAGTTAGTTGCTGAATTTGTTGAGAAACTCGGCAATTTTTATGAATTGGTTGATGACAAAGCTATTGGTGAGAAATCTGAAGAAAATGTTCGAAAGCTGAATGGAGATGTGGCAAATGGTGATGTCTTCAAGTCAGAGCCAATTGCATTAACAAATAAAGGTAATGTAACTACACTTGCTTGAGCCTTGTTTTTTTTATGTGCATGACATCCCTGAGCAATTAACCTTTGTTAAATATGCTAATTTTTCATGTGTACTCTTGTACCTTATAATACAGCTACTTAGCGAGTCTCTCGTCAAGACTTTGGTAAGTTCAGTGAGGTTTAAGCTTCATTGAGGAGGTTCCATAATACAGAAACATGCCTTGAGTTGTCTCCTAGTATTGAAATTTATGAAAATAATATTAATCATTGAACTAATGCTGTCATTTCCTTACTGCACAAGTATTTCTTGTTAGGTTTTTGAGGCCTGTCACAGTGAATTATTTACACTAACACTATTACTAACAATGGTATAAATACATTCTTTTCATTGATGCAATCTTAATGTTAGATAATAATGTTAGTTTGTCTGAATTGAATATAGACATCTAGCTGCTGACTTAGTGGAAGCCCACAAGATTATCTACTCTTTTTCCAACCTCTGCTTCTGTTTCTTTTTTGAATTCAGTATATTTACTACCCATGGACATGCTTATAAAAGCAAGCACAACACAACAGACTGGCCTTTCAGAAATATTTTTCCATCCTCAGAAAAGCATGGAGAAAACTACCATTGTCAGTTGTTTTCAAGAAGGTTACTGCTAGTTCTCACCAGCAAAGGGGGTTGATAGAATAAGTGCCAAACCTAAAAACAATTAAGCACAAGAGTTGATTAATTCAACTGGAAATTCCCCCAACGTAGTGCCTCAGCATGGATGCAGTCTAATAACTGAAACAAGTAAAAATATTCAAGCTATGACTAGAATGAAATAACATATTCTTTTCTACTCTAGGCACAAGGCCCAAAATTTTTGGGGAGGGGGCTAGTTGATTAGAACTGGTACTTAATTTATTAACCCCGAAAGGATGAAAGGCAAAGTTGACCTCAGCAGAATTTGAACTCAGAACGTAATGACAGACGAAATGCAGCTAAGTATTTTGCCTGGCATGCTAACGTTTCTGCCAGATTGCTACCTTTAATAGATGATTCATTGAATAATTTGAGCAATATTCTTTTCTACTCTAGGTACAAGGCCTGAAATTTTTGAGGGAGGGGGCCAGTTGATTAGATCGACCCCAGTACACAACTGGTACTTAATTTATTAACCCCGAAAGGATGAAAGGCAAAGTCGACCTCAGCAGAATTTGAACTCAGAACGTAAAGACACAAAACGCTGCTAAGCATTTCACCCGACATGCTTACGTTTCTGCTAGCTTGCCACCATTAGAATGAAACACATTGAAATGTGTTTTGACAAGCTCATTATGAGATTCTGGATTGACATGACAGATATAGGTCAGCTTTTATCATTGAATAATAATTAACTTCACGTGGGAATTATGAATAGAGAACCGTATTCATGATAAAATTCTTGATAAATAGAATGTATTACATATAGCTTATGGAGAGTCACTTGTTGTTTAATTCCTCATCAGCCCTGGTGAAACAGACTCCAGCATTTTAACAGTGACCAATCCATAATTTTTTTGTATACCAGAGTGTACAATACCAGGGACTTATTATCTAGTATATTGAGGGGTAAAAAAAAATAATGTATCAGTAAACTACCAGATTGATATAATTAGTGAACCCTTTTTTCCAAATTCCAGTCCTTGTAACTGTATGTAATTGTATAATTGTCAAACTTTTCAATGATAGCACAGGGTTAGATTGTTGTGTAGGAGATGTTTGCGTAGCAAGTTCTTTCTAATGCTGACAGTACATTAATTTGTGAAGAGGTATCGGTATCTGTTGAGTGGTTAGAATAAATAGTCATTGCTATTGTCTGGGTTCAGATCATTCCTCTTGGAGCCAATCTATCATCATGGAAAACTCAGCCATGATCATTCTGTTTTCTGTTCTTTTGCTTCTTCCTTTTTCTTCAGAAATCTTAGACAACATTATCCAGTATTCATGCTTTATGAAGTTGTAAGGTGTGGTTTGAGGGATTTGGTTACTGTTTGTGGATAGTTCATTGTAGATCCTCTACAGCAAGAAACCTGTTCTTCATTGGCCCCTTCTCTCATTTTTTTTTACACCTCATCTTCTAACATAAAACTTCTCCTTTGGGGTTTGCAGTCTTACAAGCTGCATGGTAATCTCACTAGTACTAGTGGCATGGAAAAAGCAACCAGAATATGCTGTAAAGGGTTTTACATTAGGAATGGTATCCAGGCATAGCAGATACTAGAGCATGGTGCCGTCTTTGGGCCCATTGGATCTGGTGATTTGAAACATGGATGTTAAAGTGATGATGTTGATGATAAAAGATGTGCTGTGAAATACAACATTTAGTAAAGTTTCTACTTAAAAAGTTTGGTACAACAATCCAGTTCTTTAATTATTCAGTAACAACTTCTTTATAATTGCCAATATTTTGAGTATTAATGGGTTAATTAAAAAAAAAATTGAAATTTGATATTTGTATTATCCTACAGTACTTATTTTCTTCTTCTTTTAGATCTCTTTCCTCGAAATGAGGCTTTTGTGCACTTTTCCAATGATGTGTCATCAAATTCAAGTGTGGTTCCAGAATTGGGTTTAGATTGTACTCCTGCTGTAACCAAGAAGACAGGTGGGCTATTTTAATTTGTTTGTTGTATTAAGCAAGTATCTCAGGAAAAGTGTGAGCATGTTTTGGGAATTTTTTGTGTGTGTATGTGTCTGTGTGTGTGTGCGTGTGCGTGCGTGCATGTGCATGTGTATGCATACTTAATAATCTCAGCAATGAGTACAGATGTTTCAATAATTCATTTTTTCCCTTTGCAAACTCTTTGACTATTGTTTTGTTTATTTATTTTGCAGACACTGTTGTGTTGAGAAAATTTTACTCTACATGAAAAGATTTTTCTGAAAGAGTTATTAAACAACTTCATATTCTGTAGTAAAGATTGTTTGCCAAAATAACATGGCAGTCCTGGTTTAGGACACACATCATGTTGTATAGCCAGCTGGAGACGATGTCTCCTGGGGCTAAATTACAGCAACCTTAGTCCTAAACCAGGATTGCCATGTTATGTTAGCAAACAATCTTTACTACAAAGTACTGTTGCTGAATATCTCACGTGAGATTTTAAAATAGTAAATTTCTAACTTCATATTCTCTTTCATCTCACTTTTAACAGCAAGAGTTACAGTTAATGTTTAGTATAATTAAATGAAATTTTGGTGCCCTAGCATGACGCTGACCATCACTGCCCAAGGTTTGTAGTTCTGTGAGCTGCATGACAATCTGCAAAATGTACTGCAACCCGCAAGCTGCAGATGGCACATAGAAAGCACTCAGTCTACAGTGTTAAATCATTGGCATTAGAAAGAGCATCCAACCATAGATACGATGCCAAAACAGACACTGGAGCATGATGTAGTC
The DNA here is from genome assembly GCF_006345805.1 of Octopus sinensis. Lineage (NCBI taxonomy): Eukaryota > Metazoa > Mollusca > Cephalopoda > Octopoda > Octopodidae > Octopus > Octopus sinensis. Next base: position 69,976,929 of record NC_043002.1, read on the forward strand.
TGCGAACACATCTGATCCAGTCAAAGTATCCAACCTGCCAGCATGGAGCACGGATGTTAAATGATGATTATGGTGATGTTACATGTAGACATGATATGTGTAGATGTGATGTAATGTGTCTTTAGGGATATTATGCTGTAAACAAGTAGTAAAAGCGAACTAGACCAGGAATTGAAAAAGGGCTATTGGAATGAGAAAGTTCGATAAGCATGTCAGTGAGATGAAACAGCTGACCAAGTTGATCTGCTGGCGGCTTGCTTGTTAAAGTGTTAACAGGTATATTGTAAAGAATTTGACGGATTGTATCAGAATTGAAACAGTGTTTGGTACAAAAACCAGTCTCAAGAAACTGGTTTGTGTTGGCGAAAATCTTATGATGTATTTTATGAATTTAGATAAGTTTGTATGGTGGCATGGAAAGTGAATTCTCTGTATCGTAAAATTGATCAAACTCACAAATGCTTCAATGGATCACTTTATTTTATTGAATATAGGAAGCTCAGTGGTAAGTGGCTTACAATGATGAGGGTTCTAGTTGGTCTGATCAACAGAACAGCCTACTCGTGAAGTTAATGTGCAAATGGCTGAGCACTCCACAGACACATGTACTCTTAACATAGTTCTCATGGAGATTCAGTGTGACACAGAATATGATAAGGCTGGCCCTTTAAAATACAGATGCTACTCATTTTTGCCAGCTGAGTGGACTGGAGCAACTTAAAATAAACTGTCTTGCTCAAGGACACAACGTGTTGCCAGGAATTGAACTCACGACCTTACGACCATGAGCCGAATGCCCTAACCACTAAGCCACGTGCCTATATGAGAACTGATATCCAGAAAGACAATATTGATTTTTGGCTTTGGTAAAAGGCTACACATATTTACTGTTAATGATTATAGGTTAGTATAGTTGATTGAATTAATCACATTATATCACTGGTACTTGTTTTATTGATTCCAGAGGGATGAAAAGCTAAGTCATCCTTAGTGGGATAGCTTTGTAATTAGAGCCAGTCTGTAAGATCTCTGCTCAGCAAAGTGACTTAATGGGCTGCTCTCCTGTGCCCTTCTGTTGTTCAAGTTGGTGGACGGGAAGCAAATGACAAAGATACAGAAGCACTTAATGAAATTATCCTTTAACAATTAAACAATGTCACTAATTAGAACAGTTGCGATATTTAATTGTTAGAGGATTCTTTGTAATCAGTGTTGTTTGTAACGTGTTGTATCTGTTACACTCTTTCAGCCTCAGGTCATCATCATCATAACAACAACAACAATAACAACAACAACAACAACGGCAACAGCAGCAACAACAATAACAACCATAATGACCACTCACGAGCTCATTTGAACCATCGGTACAACCACAGTAACGAAAATGATTCTGGTAATGACACGGGTGAAATCAGGAGTGAGAATGGGGATGAGAGAGAAACTCCAATGACCGATGATTCATTATTGCCTATTGCAGGTCATCAAGTGACCAGCGACACAGACAGTGATGTTGAATATTGTGACACCATTGACACGCTGCAGGATGTGTCGGAGGTATGTGGATAGATTCTCGGCTTCACCTTCTTGCTTAATTAATGAAAATGAGTTAATGACATGACTACTGTTTCTTTGCTTGATTGTATCTTCTCCACCATCTTCATCATTGCCCTCATCGTCATCAACATTCTTGTCATCATCATCATCATCAAGATCATTATCATCATCATCAACGTCGTCGTCGTCGTCAACAATGTCGTTGTCATCATCAATGATCAGCATGGGTTGAAGGGTTTGACAGGTTCTGGCAAGCTGCAAGGCCATAATGAACTCCAGTTCATCAGCTTCAGCATGATTTTTATGTAAATAATGTAAATAATACCCTTCCTGTTGTTAACCCTCACCTGTTTCCTGGATGACAAGAAATGAACATCATTGCTTGTCTGATGGTGATGCGAATTTACAGGCACCACATAATGCCAAGACAAAGGTACACACACACACATGATGGGCTTCTTTCAGTTTCCACCTACCAAATTCATTCACAAAGCTTTGGTTGGCTTATGGCTAGTGTAGAAGACAGTTGCCCGAGGTGCTGCCTAGTAGGACTGAACCCAAGACCACATGGTTGGGAAGCAAGTGTTTTAAACACACAGCCATACCTGACAGAAAAGCATGAATGTTACAACTTCCTATTACCTTTTCTCACAGCTGTGTATTGTAGAATTGTGTCAGTGACCAGATTATAGATATGCAATGAAATTTTTCAACCCTTACTTGTATACTACCTGTTGACATTGACTTATAGGCTCATGAGGATGGAACTTATTCATATTTCCAAGGCTGATAGTAGAAGCCTGCCCCTTGAATTGGACCTTAGGGACAAGTGTCCCTTCCTCATGATGTAGCTAGGAAAAAAATTTTCAAAGGGAAAAAAAATTATTCTTCCAACTTGGAATGTTAATTTTTCATTGTGTTTGAATGTATTTGCAATGAACTTAATTGAAATAAATTGTATAGAAAAAACAAGCTGAACTCAAACACTTATTAATTTATGTGTTGTTATTTTGATGATTGCAGGCTATTGATGTCTTAAGTTCAACAACCAGCAGTGATAATGAAGCTGTATTTACACAGTCACCAGTGAAAATGAAGAGGGATGACCCTGACTATAACACCCTACACCAGTCTGCCAACACAGTGCTTGCAGGAATTCAAACATCAACCAACATCACTGCCAGGTCGGTGCAACCTGACTTGATGGTGATGGCCAACGCGAATCCTTATGCCTATGTACCAAATCATCGTAAATTCTCTTCAGACAGTATGGCCGTGAACATCGCTTCGAGGCAGTCAGTCAGTGAGGTTGATCACGAATGCTTTGTTAATGGTATACCTCAAGATGAGCACCAACCGAGACCACCAGCTGCTGGACACGATGCTGAAATGGATGTTACTGTACGTGGTGGAGAAGAAGAAGGACCTTCTCGCCGATCATCCAGGAGAGTTTCCAGCAGCAGTTATGGTATTTCCTCAAGGAACATGGGAAGAGGTTGGTAGAAAAAAAAATAGCATTTGTAAATAATTTAAAATGATGATGATAATGATGAAGATAATGGTGATGCTAGTGGTGCTGATGGCTGTGGTGTTGGTGGTGGTTGTGTTTGTGGTAGATTTGGTGATGGTGATGGTGATGGTGATGGCGGTGGTGCTACAGTTGCTAGTGCTGCCATGTCATACTCCATTTTACCTAGCTGCAAGTGTTGGATAAGTCTTCTCCAGTACGATGTCCTACTTCTTGTTGCAGTCTTTCATCATCTCTTTCATGACAGATTCAGCATCTTGCGGTCAGTTATCATTATTTCTTTGTTGAATCTTTGTGCTTTGACTTCTTGGTACTTCTTCACCCAGCCACACTATCTTTCAAACACATCACATTTCCATGCCAGGACAGTCTTTTGTACACGACAACAGATTCTTGTTGTGCCCATCATTATTTTTTCTCTTTGATTCAACATACCTCTACTTCATCTCCTTGTACTCTCTAACATTACAGAATGTGTGTCCATTTTTCTTTTTCTTTCCTGTCCTCGCACATTCTTTGCCTTTCCTGTCTTTAACATACATACATACATGCATAGATAGATAGATAGGTACATAGGTAGGTAGGTGGGTGGGTGTTTAGGTAGGTAGGTAGGTAGAAAACAAAGTTATTTTATTCCACACGGGTAGAAATATAAGAAAAGTAGAAGTTGAAAATGCACTGAGAATAGTTTTGTTATTAAAATATTTAAATCCTTAACTGGTTTCACAGTTTACACTGAGTTTCAAAAAGTTCAAATAGAAAGACGTAGCTTATGTCGTGGCTGTCTTGCTTCTGACTAATGTTTGAAGTTTGCTCTGTTTTTATAGGGAGTTCATGGCTCAAATTAGAATATGTTTTCAATAGGATTTGATTGGTAGAGGATAGTCACATGACTGATCTTAGAAATTTTTGTAAGGGATTATAATACTATCAATGTATAAGAAACTCCCATATTTTTTTAACCTAATTTTTGATAAGAAAAGGTTCCTTATAGATGTTAAAATACAGTATATACACACACACACACATATATTTATATATACACAACAGATTTCCATGCAGTTTCCATCTACCAAAATTATGGGGATGTAAACAAATGAACACTGGTTGTCAAGGGTGGAGAGCAACACAACACAGACAAATACTTGCACACACACACACACTACAGGCTTCCACATAGTTACTGCCTACCAAATTCACTCGCAAGGCATTGATCAGGCTGTTGGTCATAGTAGAAGTCACTTGCCTAAGGTGCCGTGGTTGCAAAGCGAGTTTCTTACCCCCCATGTTTCTTACAAGCGAGTTTCTTTCAACCATATTTGTGCATGCTTCTCTAGAATTTATTGGGGGATATTTTATATGAAGTAACAAATCTCATCCCTGAAGGGCATCCAGCCATAGAAACCAAGTCAAAACAGCCAGGGAGCCCGAACAGCCCTTCAACTGGTCAGCTCCTGTCAAACTGTCCAACCCATGCCAGCATGGAAAACAGACGTTAAATGATGATGATGATGTATACGATCGTTTCCTTTCCTCAGATTATTCTTCTCTTTACATGCCTTTTCTTCCTAGTGCCACAACCATTATCACCACCATCACAACCACCACCACTGAAAACCCAATGCTATGTAATACTTACAGAAATGCTTTATCTTGTTATTTGTTATTTTGGCAATCTGGCAAACTATTCTTCTTATCGTCGATATCATTGCCACTGCTGCTGCCTTCATTATGGTGGTGCTGTGAGCTTTGCAGTAATCATTAGAGCACCAGACCCCTTCCCCCCAAATCGCTTTGCAATATTTCTTCCTACTTTAACTTGGCAAGCTGGCTGAACAGTTAACATATAGGGAAAAAATGCTTAAAAATCATTTTGTCTGTTTTTACGTTCTGAGTTCAAATTCCGTCAAGATTAACTTCACCTTTCATCCTTTTGGGGGCAATAAAATTAGTACCAGTTGAGCAAGAGGGTGGCAAGCTGGCTGAGTTGTTAACATGCTGGGCAAAATGCTTAGCGGTATTTTGGGTGTTGCTATGTGGTCTGAGTTCAAATTCTGCCATGGTCGACTTTGCCTTTCATCCTTTCGGTGTTGATAAATTAAGTACCAGTCAAGTACTGGGGTTGATGTGATCAACATCCCCCTCCCTACAAATTTCAAGCCTTGTGCTTATAGTAGAAAGGATCATTATTATTATTATTATTATTACTACTGCTACTACTACTACTTAAGGCAGTGAGCTGGCATGTTGGGCGAAATGCTAAGTATTTCATCTGTCTTCGTGTTCTGAGTTCAAATTCTGCTGTGGTCGACTTTTCTTTTCATTCCTTCAGGGTTGATAAGTATCAGTTGTGTATTAGGGTCAATGTAATCAACTGTCCCCCTCCCTTGAAATTACTGGCCTTGTGCCAAAACTTGAATCTATTATTAAGGCAGTGGATTGGTAATATTATTAGGGCCTCAGGAAAAAAATATCTTGCAGTATTTTTCCTGGCTCTTTATGTTCTCAGTTCAAATCCTACAAGGGTCAACTTTGTCTTTCTGTTTTCTAGGGGTCAATAAAATAAAATATCAGCCAAGTATTGGGGTTGTTACAATTGTTTGCTCCCTATTCCCAAATTTCAAGCCATGTGCCTATGCTAGAAGCAGTCATGAAGATGATGAATTAGATGAAATTTTAGCCCATCCAACAAAATGCCACCTGTTTTATGTTCCTGTTTTGGATGTTCTCATTTGAAATTCTACGAAGGCTTACTGAACTAAACTACCATTCAGGAACTGGAGTTGATATTATCAACTGCTTCCCTTCCACTAAACTTATGGCCTTCTGCCTATGTTGGGAACAATGATTTTTATAATTATTACAATAAAAAAAGGAGGCATACTTAAGATTTATGGAACAACCAGGAAACAAGCCTTAAGCCTTTAGGTTCCTAGTCCCAGCTCTAGAACAAACAGGAAATAAGCCTTAAGTTTTTAGGTTCCTGGCCCCAGCTCTACTGCTAATCCTTTCTCTTCACTGATTAATTTTGTATGTCATGAGATATCTTATGGAGTTTCTCCTCACACCTTTTCTACATATTGAGCAGGGCTATCTCCCTGAAGGGATAGGAAAAATAGCACTGAAACCCAATATTATTGCAGAAATGTTCGTGATAATTTTGAAGGTGGCATGTACTTTGCAAACTGGTTTGGTTACTGCTGCCATGTACGTATGATCTGTTAAGAATATATTTCTAATCAAAGCATCTTTGTTGATGTACATGTCATGAAATCCTCGGGAAGCTTTGAAACAGAACATAAGAGAAATGGTATAAATTAGGAAAAAGAAGCCTGTCGTCGCAGAAAAGAAAAAGATAAATATCACTAAATGAAAACAACCTCAAAAAATAAAAGTTTTGAATTGTTATTTTCAAGGGAGATAACTCTTAAGAATATTTATGCAGTTATGTTCCTTAAGTAGCGTTTTACGGAGACCGTAGAATATTAGTTCTAAAATCTCTCTAAGAGATCATCGCATTAGTTGTAATATTCGTAGCCACTTTAACATGGCTATCCGTTCGAGCGGACTCCATATATTAATCAGCTAGAGGAGATGTCTTCTTGGGGGTTGTTTTAAAAAAAAAAATGGCTGTAAAGTCCGTTCGAACAGACAGTCATGTTGAAGTGGCTACGAATATTACTCGTAGAATATTAATTTTATTTTTAGTGCGTAGATACTCATAGGAAAGATTTTGTGACCATAATATCAGACTAACTTCTTTATAATGGCTAATATCTCTGTGTAGATTACCAGGCAGAATTCTGGTTTAATCAATCCCATAAAACCCCTCGTAATTAAAATCTTTTTTGGAATTTGCAGAAAAATTGTGTAAATTTGTGTTCTACACAAGGGAATTCATACGATTAGTAAAAAAAAAACAAAAAAACAAACAAAAAGATTTATACCCCTCTCCCATAAATTTTAAAAGTTCCACACTTTTTCGAATTTTTTTTTTTTACGCAGAGTTTAAAAAACGGACAGCACGAATTTTTTGCTTAAATCCCAGCCATGGATCACCTTTGGGTGCATCATCATTCCATTAAATGTGTTTTAGGAGGGGAGGGAATACGTGAATACATGTCAGAGTGACAAAGAAACGAGGAAAATATTAGGTGGTCGTGAGGTGTACTAAAAATAACAGCTAAATCGCCTTCAATCACACAAATTTTTTTTCCTCTTGCATAATCGTATGAATTCCTTTGTGTAGAACACAAATTCACAAACATTTTCTGAAATTTTCAAAAAATAAAAAAGTTATGAGGGGTTATACAGGGTTCTTAAAAGCTAACAAAGGAACCTATTCTACAACTAAAAAAAAATTTTGCCAATCCTTCCTAAGGATACATCTCTCTAGAAGGTCTTCACTGCTCACAATTTCTATACAGCCATCAGTATAATGAAATTTCATGTTGAACATCAATGGTATGAGCCTTACTGGTCTTATAGCATTACTTATTCTTCATAGACTAAGTTTTAAAAACAAAAATTAACCCATCTATACATTGTTTGTACATAGGCGTAAGAGTGGCTGTGTGGTAAGTAGCTTGCTTACGAACCACATGGTTCCAGGTTCAGTCCCACTGCGTGGCACCTTGGGTAAGTGTCTTCTATAGCCTTGGGCCGACCAAAGCCTTGTGAGTGGATTTGGTAGACGAAAACTGAAAGAAGCCTGTCGTATATATGTATGTGCATGAGTATGTTTGTCTTCCCAACATCGCTTGACAACTGATGCTGGTGTATTTATGTCCCTGTAACTTAGCGGTTCAGCAAAAGACCTGATAGAATAAGCACTAGGCTTACAAAGAATAAGTCCTGGGGTCGATTTGCTCGACTAAAGGTGGTGCTCCAGTATGGCCACAGTCAAATGACTGAAACAAGCAAAAGAGTAAAAGGGAGAAACATGTAGTTTATAGAGTGAAGGAGAAATAGATAGATAGTGAGAGAGAGAGAGAGAGAGAGAAAAAGAAAGTAAATTCTGGCCCACTCCTAAAACCTGACCCCACTTTCATGTCATAATAAAACTTCCATCTCTCTTCTAGATGTTTTATATTTATAACTTCTGTTTTTGCGTACAGGTCAAGGAGATATAGGATACTATCCAGGAGGTGTTCACATACCATATCTTGGAAGTGGTGCTGGCGGGGCAGGACAGCCACGTGGCAGTGTTGCTATGGTGATGAATCCACCAAACTGTGTTACAGAACAAATTGCTTTAGCATTGTCACGGCTTCAGACTGATCTAGTAGCTGTGCTTGACCGGTTGGATACACTGGAAGAAGGTCGTAGAAAGGAGAAAACTGTAAGTTTTATTTAACATTAACAATTTGTTATCAGATTCAGGTGTGAATTAATTAATTATTATCATTTGACAAATTTCACCACCATCACATTTTACAGTCTGATTTATCATGCACACGAACATACACACACATGCAATTATATGTACACACATATATAGGCACAGACATGGCTGTGTGGTGAGAAGCTTGTTTCCCGACCATATGGTTCAGGGTTCACTCCCACTGCATGGCACCTTGGGCAGGTGTCTTCTGCTATAGCCTCAGGCTGACCAAAGCCTTGTGAGTGGATTTGGATGACAGAAACTGAAAGAAGCCTGTCGTATATATATGTATCTCTACAGCTATGTGTCTGTGTCTTTGTATCTGTGTTTTTTACCCCACCATTGCTTGACAGCCGGTGTTTGGTGTAATTATGTCCTGGTTACTTCAGCAAAAGAAACTGATAGAATAAGGACCAGGCTTTAAGTAAAAAAAGGTACTGGGGTAGATACATTTGACCAAAAATTCTTCATAGTGGTGCCCCAGCATGGCCGCATTTAAATGACTGGAACAAGTAAAAAATAAAAGACACACAGACGTACACATATTTTTCTTCTCTTCTTAATCTTCATAATCTTCATTGGATTTTTTGGGGGGCTGCACCAAAATAGTAAATCACAAGTCAGTTAAAGAAACATTTATTATATCTATAGAGGGAAAACCGTCGGAGGCTGCTGGAAGGATGATGAGGGCTGGATGCGGCCTTAGGAGCTGCTGTTGAGAACACTGGTCTATATGGCCCTTCAGCCAGCTTGAAGCAGCAGCTACTTATCCTTAAAAATCTCGCATTCATCTTACCTAAAAAAGTCTACATTTAGACCCTGATATATGAAAAAAGACTGAATAGTCACAACAGAAACTCCATGGGTCATGAATTTGCTTTATGAAAGTTGGGATAAATCACAGCAACAACTTAAGCATTCAGGGACGGTACAAATAACTAAATCCTTAGGGGACATAACTACTTGCTGTTTGGAAGTGATCAAGAGTTATTTCCCTTGAATATTTTTTTTTAGTCAGTTTTTGTTACGTGTAGATTTTTGTTTCTATCTATCTTTTGTTGCTTTCTTTCTCATATGTTTCCCTTCATTTACTGTCTTTTGTACACTCTTTTCTTCTCCCTTATTTCATTGTACATCTAGCCTCTTTTATCACTGATCCAGAATACGGTACGCTCAATTGTGAACCGTGTCACACTTATGGATCGATCTGTGATAATAAGTTGGCAATCAGTCAAAGATTTCACCTCAGTGAACACTTACAATGCCCTGCCACCCAGAATGTACTGACAATTGCTGGTATTTGCATGACCGTGCAGTGAGGCTGCATACTTTTTAGACATACGTGTACCCATCATCAGGGGATCGGTCAACAGAGGAAATACGAAGGCACCTAATTTTAACAAATGACACAGATGAGTGTGTTCTCTATAAGAAAAGATAGAGAAGATCAAGAAAATACCTGACAGTGGAAACTTCATTGATGTGGGCTGCAAATTTGGTGCCAATGGATTTTCCATTTGTTCCATATTGATAGCGTGTGTACGATTCATTTGTAATGAACCCTGGCGGCTATGACGGAAAGCAAAACAGAAAAGGGATTTAATGAGAGTAATCTCCCTCGAGCTTCTAGAATGCTCGAGAGCTTTCTGGAAGCTTCCAGTTTATGTGGAAGTTGGGGACTTTTGGTTCATCCCTTATATAAAGGAAGGAAATGCTAAATTCGCGCTACTCCGTGTCTGTCTAGCCTTAGGCAGGCATTGAGTCAAGCCGCCACACTTTACGTCTGCTCATGTACACATTCGCCTCACTTATTTGGAGACATGTGACTGCAAACAGAACATATTCATGTAATGTTATAAGGTTTCCTTCAATTAACCTTGTATGTTAACGCATTACTTCCTGTAATAAAAGTTATGACTTATTACAGGTGTCTTGTGAATTTCTATTTTCATGTTGTTACAAACAAGATGGTGACCCCTCTTTCTCTCATACTGACTAAATTGTAGTGTGTCATTAAATCGATGTTACCACCAAAAATGGATAACACTGACATCACTATACATTCAATACTGTTTATTTTTTGGGAACCAAATCCCTATGATAAACAAGGATAGATGTAATTCGTTTTTACTACCCTTATTTTCTTCCCCTTTCATTTACCTCTCTTACCAGTCCTAACTTGTTGGCTGGAGCTATTCCTTGGCCATTAGATATGATTGTGTGCTGTGAGAAGAGAAGTGACCTGATGTTTCAGACAAAGACATTTCTCACAAACATCAAAACAGGATTGATTAAACACATACACGAACGTGCATGCACCTGTGTATTAATATGTGCAAATGTGCAAAGGCAGCAAGCTGGCAGAAACGTTAGCACTCCAGGGAAACGCTTAGCGGTATTTCATCTGACTTTACATTCTGACTTCAAATTCCGCTGAGGTCGACTTTGCCTTTCATCTTTTCGGTTTTGATAAATTAAGTACCAGTTGCATACTGGGCTTTGTACCTAGAGGAGAAAAGAATATGTGCAAATGTGGGTTTACATTTATGTTTTTGTGTACAAGTGTGTGTGTGTCTACGTTTTGTGTGCCAGCATGGAAAACAGATGTTAAATGATGATGATGATGATGATGATATGTATATATATATATGTGTGTGTGTGTGTATATATGTATATGTATGTATGTATGTATCTGTATTTATGTATATACACAATGATATTTAATGTAAATCTCATGTTTTTAAGTATGCTTTTTTATTATTTATATATATGTTGTGTGTGTCTTTGTGTGTATGTTGGGGTGTGTGTGTGTATGTTTATATGTAGCTGGTAAGTTGTGTATATGTGAAATATTTGGAACCAGGAGTGTTTCAGATTTTGGACTGATTTTATATTCATATCTATAAAATAGAACGGCTTGAGCAATAGGCTCCAAATCTGAATACATTATCTATTTACATTCATAATATGGCTTTTATATATTCCATTAAGTTAGTTTCATATCAATTTGATGTTAGTCCTGTTCTACATGCAACAATTTTATTTTGGCAACGTTTTGCTTTTCACCAAAACATATCCACTCTATCGCACATTGATTTCAGCTTTGCAGCCACATGACATGGCTACACACCCCTTTCACTGTTTAATCTATACCTTCATGTTATTCTCACCTATAATACTCTGTTGGCTTTCAAACCTTTCCTAGTGCTTTCATGTGCAATTTGCATTTGCTTTGCTCCTTTCACCTGAAAAAATTTCAGACTTTGGAATTTTGGTTAAAGAATAAGAAACTATGTGTGTGTGTTTGTATATGCAAGTTTGTATGTATATATGTTGCTCTGTCTTTGCCTGCATAAATGTGTGTATATGTGTGTACATACATATATACATGCATATTGTCAGTTAAATACATTTTGAAATCTGATGATTACTATGAATGTATGAAAGCACTAATTGAACTTTATGAACATTACAAAATATGTTTTTAATGTTTAACACACTTCAACTTTGTAAAGAATTTCTTTTAAATACAATAATAAAAAACCTGAAAACCAGACCAGGTTGTAACTTTATTTAATACCTATTTACACAAATTTTGAAAAAATGAATTTATGTCAGTCATTCTATCTTTGTTTCTCTTTTGTATATATATCTCTGCGTTTGTATATATGTATGTATATGTTTATATATATATATATATATATACATACATACATACATACACGCACACATGCACACACACACACATATATATATATACATACATATACATACATTCATGTGTGGAGGCGCAGTGGCCCAGTGGTTAGGGCAGCGGACTCGTGGTCGGAGGATCGCGGTTTCGATTCCCAGACTGGGCATTGTGTGTGTTTATTGAGCAAAAACACCTAAAAGCTCCACAAGGCTCCGGCAAGGGGTGGTGATCCCTGCTGTACTCTTTCACCACTCTTTCTCCCACTCTTTCTTCTGTTGGCCTGCTCGCTTAGCCAGCAGGGTGGCGTCATTTGAAGGCTAAAACAATGCAAACGCATTGTGACCAGTGATGTGTAGCAACATCTGATGGTCTGGTCGGTCAAGTGATATACATACATATACATATAATCTCCAGTTCTTCATCTGTCCTGAAGGAGGACTCCTTGCCTGGGCTCCTTCCACTGCTATCTGTCTCTGATCAGTCATGGCTCTGTAGGCCCCAGGTAGCAGAGGAGATCATCTTGCCATCTTTAGTTGGCCTCTTGATCTTGTCCGTCGTCCTGGTATCCATTCTGTCACTCTGATTGTCCATATGCTGTCCATCAGTTGTTCCATTAGTCATGTCATGTGGCCAGCCCATCTAGATGTGTTCTCTTTGATGGTTCTTATGATGTCATTGACTCTCATGTGCTGTCAAATCCAAGCGTTGGTTCTCTTGTTCCGCAATGTGTTGCTGAGCATGGTTTGTTCCATTTTCTCTTGAACTACAATGAGGGCATTCATGATGGTTGTGTTGAGAGCCCATGTTTCACTGTGATATATATATACATATATATATATAGATATGTAGATATAGATATATATCCAATCGTCATCATCATCATTTAACATCCGTTGTCCAAGCTGGCATAGGTTGGATGGTGTGACTAGAGCTGGCAAGCTGGTGGCAGGCAGCACCAGACTCCAGTCTGATTTGGCATGGTTTCTAATGCTGGATGCCATTCCTGATGCCAACCTCTTTACAGAGTGTGCTAGATGCTTTCACGCACACACACACATTTTATATATATATGTATGCATGTACATTTAAGTGTGTATTTATGTGCACACGTGTTTCTGTGTGTTTGCTTATATCTATACTCATATAAAAGTTACAATGTTCAAACAAGCAATGTTGCTGGCATTTCTGTCAATAAATCCCTTCTTTGTGTCATACATTTAAAGCTGCATGGAATAAGAGATGCCAGTCCATTGCAAAGTTGCTCATTTATGGCGTAAGGAATTGGAGTAACTCGAAGTGAAGGATTTTGCTCAATAATACAATGCATTGTCCGGACCAGAAATTGAAACTGTGATCTTACAGTTGTGGGGGCATCACCCTTATCCTAACAACTCGGCCACTCACCTTCACTTTCTTAGTAATGATACCATGATAAAATGCATCTAGTTCTCCAATGGGGTTTGTCTTACAAAATGCATTCAACCATGGAGACTCAGCAAT
>NC_043002.1:69993087-70008087 GCF_006345805.1 Octopus sinensis
AGGCATAGGAGTGACTGTGTGGTAAGTAGCTTGCTTACCAACTACATGGTTCTGGGTTCAGTCCCACTGCGTGGCACCTTGGTAAGTGTCTTATACTATAGCCTCAGCCTTGTGAGTGGATTTGATAGACTGAAACTGAAAGAAGCCCATTGTATATATATATGTATATGTGTGTGTGTGTGTGTGTGTGTGTATGTGTCTCTGTTTGTCCCTCCAACATAGCTTGACAACCAATGCTGGTGTGTTTACGTCTCCGTAACTTAGCGGTTCAGCAAAAGAGACTGATAAAATAAGTACTAGGCTTACAAAGAATAAATCCTGAGGTCAATTTACTCGACTAAAGGTGGTGCTCCAGCATGGCCACAGTCAAATGACTGAAACAAGTAAAAGAGTAAAAAGAGTATATTTTATATATATATATATATATATATATATATGTGTGTGTGTGTGTATCTGTATATATATGTGCATATATGTGTGTGTCTATATATTTATGTTGTATGTGCATATTTACATACAATATGAGGTGTTTTAGCACAAAGTCTGTGTAGAGCTGTCTTGGCTATCTTCCATTAAAAAATAAAATTTAAGATTAAAATGTTCTTCAGTTTACAACTAATTCGGTCACATAATTTATTGTTCTTATTGTTTATTCTCAACTTAGCTCCAATTGATTAAATCTCTAATCAAAAATTGTTCCACTTATGATCATCTCATCTCATTCTCATACATAAATCTATCAAGGGGTACATAATTGAATATGTGCTTCTTTTATTAAAATGATATGTGCTTTGAGAGATATTTGGTTGTTAATTCTAGCATCTCAAGCAACCACATAGAAGCCTTCCCTATCGGCTTCTAAGTGTCTTTTTCATATAATAGAATAATAGAATTTATTTTGAGGAATATTTGGTTGTTAATTCTAGCAAATTCAGTGACCACAGAGAATCCTTCTCTGTTGGCTTCCATCTGTACTTTTCCTATAATAGAATAACAGAATGTGTTTTGAGGGATATTTGGTTGTGAATTCTAGCAGCATGGCAACCACATAGAAACCTTCCCTATTGGCTTCTGTGTGCCCGTCTTTTCTTACTATAGAATAAATAGAATCTATTTCGAGGGATATTTGGTTGCTAATTCTAGCAACTTTGGCGACCACAGAGAAGCTTCTTTGTTGGCTCATAGTAGCACTGTTTTATCACTCCATTGGTTCTTGCATAACGGTCGAAATGTATGCTATGTTTGTTGGCATCCTCATACTTTCATAAACACCCTTTAACCCTTACCATTCCAAATAATGTCGATAAAGCAATAAAAACTCTGTAGTTTGTTCAAACCGGTTTTATCTGGCTTTGCTGATATATTTTTTTCGCGTTGCAGGCAAATCTCTACTAAATCATGCAACATGTCAAATATTTTGCCTCTTTTTGTTTTTTATTTTATTTTATTTTATTTTATTTATTCATTTTTATTTATTTCATTTTTTGAAAATTTAGTTTCATCATTTTATCATTTTTCTATGAATGTATTAACACATTTAGCACCTTTAAGTATTATGAATGCTAATAATTTGCTGTTAGCTTTTTGTATACACATATACCCATATCGACATCTTTATCTATCTATATTTATGTATATCTACTTATATATATATATATATATGTATATCAGTTTTTTCCTCTAACTCTCTCCTTTTATCTCTATATGTCTTTCACCCCTCATTTTTTTTTTTTTGTGTGTATGCGTACATACATGCACACATGCATCATACTTACATACACACATGCATACATGCATGTGCATATGCACAGACATACATACACACACACACACACACACACACACACACATGTATATATGCATGCACACATGCATACATACATACATAAACACATGCATACATATATACACACACATACATGCACACACGCATACATATGTACATACATAAGTTTGTGTGTATGTGTAAATGTATGTATATATTGAGGTGCAGGCATGTTTGTGTGGTTAATAAATTTGCTTCACAACCAAGTGGTTTTAGGTTCAGTCCTGCTGCAGGGCACTTTGGGCAAGTGTCTTCTACTGTAGTACTGGACCATCTAATGCCCTTGAGTGTGAGTGCCTTGGTAGACAGAAACTGTGTGGCAGCCTTAATAGATATAGGGGTGACCAAATAATGGAAACACTTTAAAATTTCAAACACATTTATTTTAATATGGGGTAGGACCACCATTGGCAGTAATTACAGCTTGAATTCTATGAGGTATGGACTCATACAAAGTTTGATTTGTTTCCAAAGGAATTTTTGTCCATTCTTCAGCTAAACAGTCTCCAGTTCTTGTAGTGATGATGGTGGAGGATATCGACTTCTAGCTTGTTTTTCTAAAATGCACCATAAATGTTCAATAATTTTGAGATTTGGGGACTGTGGTGGCCAGATAAGATGTTCAACTTCACTAGAATGTTCCTTGTGCCATTCAGTAACAACTTTAGCTGTGTAAATTGGGGCATTATCATTCTGAAAGATTGTGTTTTTCACCCGAAAACAGTTCCACAACCATAGGATGAATTTGATCTGATAAAATGCTTAAATAGTCTTGACTATTAATTCTGCCATGAAGGGACACCATTGGGCCAGCAGATTTCCAAGATATAGCACCCCAGATCATCACAGATCCTCCTCCATGTTTAAGAGTTGGAAGAAGGCAGTTTGGGTCAAATGCTTCTTTTGGCTGTCTCCACACATATACTTGTGGCTGGAAATTCTTCCACTGCTCTATGGACCAATTCTGTAGGTTTTTACTCCACATTAAATGCTTTGCAATGTTTGTTTTTGAAAGTAGTGGTTTTCTGATTGCAGCCCTCCCGTGAAATCTGGCTTTGTGCAGCTCCTGGCAAACAGTTTTGTGGAAACTGGGTTCTTGAGGTGGTCATTAAGCTCTGCAGTAATTTTGGGAGCTGTACTTTTGTGATCCTTTCTAACAGTTCGTGTAAGAGTCTGACAATTGCTATCTGAAAGTTTTGGTTTTCTTCTGGAATTTTGTTTCAACAAGGAGTTTTTTCCCTCTTTTTCAAAGGCTGTCATTACTTTAGAGACAGTACTTCTTGATACATCAAACATTTCAGCTGTTTTCATTGTTAGCACCTGCCATAAGAGCACCAACAAATTCACCTCTTTGAAAGTCTGATAGATCTGTCATTTTAATGAATTTTAATTACCTTTTTCTGATGATATCTGAAAAGAAACAACAATTTTAGCAAAACATATTAAGCAACACTAATAATAAATCAAAAAACATAAAAAATAAACAAGCTTTTGATGGTTTTATAGGTATTTCAAAATTATGATGCTATGATGATAGGTGTTTCCATTATTTTGTCCAACCCCTGTATATGTGTGTGTGTGTACCTGTGTATGTCTTTGTGTTTGTTTCCCCACCACTTGGTAACTGATATTGGTTTGTTTACATCCCCATAACTGGTTTGACAAATGAGACTTGCAGCAGGTTATGATGTGTTGACAGGAGCTGACATGCCAGAGAGCTGCATCAGAATCTATTTGTCTGTTTTGGTATAGTTTCTACCAGGGCTATGGAGTTGGAATTGGAGCTGTGGAGTTGTGGAGTCGGAGTCAGAAACAATTAAGGGGTAACTAGAGTAGGGGTTGGAGTTGGTAAAATAGGCCACAATCACTTAATTACACAGAGGGGTTGGAGTCAAAAAGATGATGCAAAAAGGGGACAACAAAACATGCAGATGGATGATACAAAAAAGGGACAAGAAAAATCATTTGAAGTTTTCTTTCCTCAGTCGAGTTCCATATTATCTTTGTAATTTCGGCTGGTTAGGAAAGAAAACCTGAATGACCCATCCTTGTTTTTTCTTGTCCCTTTTTGTATCATTTGTCTGGATGTTTTGCGTTCTTGTCCCATTTTTTGTATTCCTTGTTATATACATATGGCGGCGTACATAAACTTTGGTCTCTCTCTCTCTCTCTCTCTCTATATATATATATATACATACCTATGTGTTTACATTGGTGTATATACATACATGTTTATTAGCATGTGCGTGCACACATACATATTGTATGCATAGACACATATTCCATTTCACTTTCACAACCAATTCCAATTATGTCAGTAAGTTTTCACTTTTATACATTGTATTCATGTGATGTTAATGGTCATTTTGAGTATTGTATTGATTTTCCTGACAAAACTTTAAAGTTCTTGGAATTATTGAGTCTGAATAAAAGTGTTTCAGAATTAAACTCTTAGTCCTCAAGTAACTACTGTAGTATTATCTACACAATGTGTGTGTGTGTGCGCACATACATTTGCATGTACCCTTGTCTTGACATCATGTAATGGTTGTGAGTGAACATCACTGTCATACTAGCGGTGTTGCTTATTTCTTTTCTTCCATCAGCAACATGTCTGGCCATGGGGAAATATTTCCTTGTTTGGAAATGAGTAAGGGTTGGTAACATGAAGGCCATCCAGCTGCAGGAAATCTACCTCAACAAATCCCATCTGTTCTGAGCAGGCAGATTTTCTATGAGGGTGTGCTGAAAAGTTCCTGGCTGTAAGGGTATTGTGGAAGGCCTGGTTGGAGGCCCAACCTTCTGAGCTCCTTCACAGGGCTTAGAAAAACTGAAGGACTGCTGCAATAAGTGTGTAAATCTGAGAGGGGAATGCATCGAATACAATCATAATTAATAGGTGTAGGAGTGGCTGTGTGGTAAGTAGCTTGCTTATGAACCACATGGTTCCAGGTTCAGTCCCGCTGCATGGCACGTTGGGCAAGTGTCTTCTACTATAGCCTTGGGCTGACCAAAGCCTTGTGAGTGGTTTTGGTAGACAGAAACTGAAAGAAGCCTGTTGCATATATCTATATATATATATATGTATGTGTCTGTGTGTATATGTTTGTGTGTCTGTGTTTGACCCCCAATATCGCTTAACAACTGGTGGTGGTGTGTTTACATCCCTGTAACTTAGCAGTTCAGCAAAAGAGACCGATAGAATAAGTACTAGGTTTACAAAGAATAAGTCCTGGGGTTGGTTTGCTCAACTAAATGCTGCCACAGTTAAATGACTGAAACAAGTAAAAGAGTAAAGAGTAATTGGTCTTGCTGTATTTTCTTTCACCCGAAAGTCAGGAACTTTCCAGCATCCTCCATGTCCTGCAGTTACCATTTATCTTTTATTTGTTTCAGCCATTTGACTGTGGCCATGCTGGGGCACCACCGTGAAGAATCTTTAGTCGAATGTGTCAACCCCAGTACTTATTTGTTTTTTTAAAGCCTGGTACTTGTTGTGTTGGAATCTTTTGCTGAACTGCTAAGTGACTGGGATGCAACTACACCAACACCAGTTGTCAAGCGGTAGTGGGGAGGACAAACAAAGTTACACATACACACACTCATGCACAGACACAGACATTTGTTTATATATATATATATATATATATATATATATATATATACACACACACACACAGACATGTATATATATATATATATATACACATGGCCACATGCCAGATCAGACTGGAGGCTCTCCTTGTTTCTCTCCTTGTTTTTTTCTGTGTACCTTTCTGTAGAAGAGCGTAGGCTCGAAACGTAAAAGACTTTTTCTATTCCTGAGCACTATACTAATACATCTGTTTGTTTGTACACCACCTGCCTTCGTCTTTTGTTTATTTTCGTAAACTTTCTCTTTATATATACACACACACACACACACACACACAATGGGTTTCTTTGGTCAGCCTGAGGCTATTGTCGAAGACACTTTTCCAAGGTGCCACACGGTGGGACTGAACCTGGAACCATGTGTTTAGGGAGCAACCTTCTTACCACACAGCCATGCTTGTGCCTATTAACCATGCCTGTGCCTTATATTTAATTCTTTGTAAAATATATTTTCTTTATTCTTTTCATTTCTGTTTCTATTTTTATTTTATATTCATATATATTTTCAGATTTCCTCCTGGTGGCCTTTCCAAGATATTTCTTTCAAGACATTTCTTTTCTTCACTTTGTGGCCAGTTTTGGTTCACTGGATGTTTCACATCGCCTCAAAACGCCGGCAGCAGAGATAAGCTTAATTATATTGTGAGTGGTCTTATATTCAAGAATGAAACATTACTTCTAAAATGTACAACTGACAAGACCTGGCAATTTGTATGTTGTGATCCTCTTTGTATGTAATATATATATATATTGCATATATATATATATTACATCATCATCATTTAACGTCCATATCAATCATCATCATCATCATCATCATCATCATCATCATCATCATTTAACATCTGTTTTCCATGCTAGCATGGGTTGGACGGTTCGACTGGAGTCTGGGAAGCCAGGAGGCTGCACCAGCCTCCAGTCTGATCTGGCAGTGTTTCTACAGCTGGATGCCCTTCCTAACGCCAACCACTCCGTGAGTGTAGTGGGTGCTTTTTACGTGCCACCGGCAGAGGGGCCAGGGGAGGCTGGCAACGGCCATGATTGGTTGGTGCTTTTTACGTGCCACCGGCATGGGTATCACAGCTACAATTTCCATTTGATGTTTATTTTGATGTTGATGTACTTGACTCAGTAGGTCTCCTCAAGCACAGCAGGTCGCCCTACGATCCAAGGTAAGAACAGCAGGCCTTCCTGCGATCCAAGGTCCATATATATATATAACATCAAAATAAAAATCAAATATATCTGTAATATAATATGTGACAATTATTTGGTTGCCATAATAAGACTCTGAGTTTTGGATGTCAGGTTGGAAAACTGCTCTGGTATCTTGTCAGTTATCGAGGCAATCAAAAAATACTATGAAAATGACTGTTAAACAAAGGGAAGTTTTCCACCCTGACATTCGAAACTCAGAGTCTTATTACGGCAACCAAATAATTGGTTGGCCCAAGGCTATAGTAGAAGACACTTGCCCAAGGTGCCATACAATGGGACTGAACCTGGAACTATGTGGTTCATAAGCAAGCTACTTACCACACAGCCACTCCTATGTCTGTTAATTATGATTGTTTTTGATGTATTCCCCTGACATGCTGGAGCACCGCGGTGGCATAAACACACCAGCATGGGTTGTCAAGTGATGTTGGGGGGACAAACACAGACACGCAAACATATGCACACATGTATACGACGGGCTTCTTTCAGTTCCCGTCTACCAAATCCACTCACAAGGCTTTGGTCGGCCCGAGGCTTACAGCAGAAGACACTTGCCCAAGGTGCCATGCAGTGGGACTGAACATGGAACCATGTGGTTGGTAAGCAAGCTACTTACCACACAGCCACTCCTATGCCTATGCCATTATTTTTATTTTTATCTTTCTAAGGAAGAAACATTGATACATACACATATACACATAAACATTTACTCATTGCTTTTTGCAACAGCTGATCCCTGTATCAACAGAGGAATTTCTATAGCAGCTAATCTTTTGTATCAGCTGCTCTATGTATCAGTATGTTTGCTTCTACAATGGCTAATCCTCTCTTTGTAAACAAATCCTGACCGGCTTATGAGATGAAATGACAGTTTTCCCAGTCTTAGCATGTAAGGGATAGTCTCTTGACATGAAAGCTGACTGAATATTATATTTCATTCAGACTTCAAATACCAGATTTGAAGACAGGATTTAGAAATTAGAGGCAGAATCTGCTAGTCTGTATTGGTTTTGCTTAGAAAATAAATACAATCATCATCATCATCATCATCGTCGTCGTCATCATCATCATTGTCATCACCATCAGTCGTCATCATCATAGTTGTCATCATCATCTTCATCTCACTGCCATTATCATCATCATGAACACCATCACCATCATCATCCTCATCACCATCACCACCACCACCACCACCACCACCACCATCATCATCATTGTCATTGTCGTCGTCATCATCATTGTCATCACCATCATTGTCATCATCAACATTGTCGTCATCATCTTCATCTCATTGCCATCATCATCATCATCACTATCATCACCATCACCATCATCATCATCATCATCACAGCCATCACCATCATCACTGCCATCACCATCATCATAACCACCATCATCATCACCATCATAATCACCACCACCACCACCACCACCATCAATATTGTTATTGTTTTAACCATTCATTTTTCTATGCTCACAGGTCAGTTAGAATTTGTTGAGACACATTTTCCATGGCCAGATGTCCTTACTTTTGCCAATCGTCATGTGTGTGCATGTGTACATTTGTCTTCACATCATGCAATGGCTGTAAGTGAGCATCATTGTCGCACAAGCGGTGTTGTTTTTTTCCAGTTTCCCATGGAAAATACATCAAGTTCTGTGTGGGTAAATATTTCTTTGTTTGAAAACAGGTGCGAGTTGGCAACTGGAAGAGCGTCCAGCTGTAGAAAAAACTGCTTCATCAAATTCTTTCTGGTAAAATGGACATTACATGATGATGATACGCCTTATATGAACAATGACCTTTTTTGTTTAACCTATGCTACAGTCTTTGCTAAATAGCTTCTAAGTAAAAGTTATTGATCGAAAACAGGAACCATGCCAATTTTAACGTCTATATTTTTGTTTTATATTTATAATTTTATGCTTTACGTGTTTAAAATTTCCAGTGTTTTCTTTTAGATTTTTTTCTTTTATTTTTTGACAGTGGTTTCATAGAAATATATAAATATTTATAGGAGCAGATATGGTTGAGTGGTTGAGAATTTGCTTTGTAATCGTGTAGTTTTGGGGTTCCGTTTTACTGTACTACACTTTGGGCAAGTGTCTTTTGCTGTTAGCTCCAGCCCTACCAATGCCTTGTAAGAATGTGCTTGCCAGACGGAAACTATTTAGAAGCATGTTTACATGTGTATGAGTGTCTGTCTCTGTGTGTGTGTGTGTATTTGTTTGTGCTTGTCCTTCATCGCTTGATAGCTGGTGTTGGTTTGCGTATGACCTCATAATTTAGCAGAAATAGGAATACATAAGGTACTGATACAATATGAACCAGACTTAAAGTTAGTACTGGGGTCGTTTTGATTGACTAAAACCCTTAATGATGGTGCCCCAACATGGGGTTGCATGGTAGATAGAAACTATGAAGCCTTTATGTATATAGGCATTAAGGTGGCTCTGGCCACCCTCGTCAACAGGGACAAAACCTGGATTTAAAACACTGGATGATGATGATGACTTGTTCATCCTCAAAATTATTTTCACTTATTTTATAATTTTACACAGCATATTATAATGACCCACATGTGTTTCCACTGCACAGACTACTGGCAGTTTTATATCTCTCTCTATATAAACGGCAGTTTGTCTGTGTGTGTTTCTGTGTGTCTGTTTGGTTGTACCCTCACTCTGACCACGGCTTTCAACTGATTCTGATGAAACTTGACACACACATAGCCCAATGTCATAATTCAAAACTAACGCAGCAAAAATTTTGAAAAGTTCCCCCAGTTCTGAAAAAGATCGATAAATTCGACATGGGGTCGACAATCAGAAACACAAACCACAGATGGTCTAGGGGACGCAACTCGACCTTTTTAACTATCAAAAAAAAATAAACCATCATTTTTTCCCCATTTTTTGGCTATAACTCTCTAAAAATGCTTACAAACACGAGCAACGCCGGGCGATACTGCTAGTATATATATATATATATATATATATATATATATATATATGTGTGTGTGTGTATATGTAAATATAAATTGACATTGACAGCCATGTGCAATGTGTTACCAAAAAGGAAAATTATAATTGTTCTGATATCCTACTCACATTTAGTGACAATTATCTCTCTCTCTTCCTCTCTCTCTTTCCCTCTCTCTCTCTCTCTCTCTCTCTCTCTCTATATATATATATATATATATATATATATACACACACACACATATATGTATGTGTGTGTATATGTTTGTGTGTCTGTGTTTGTCCCTGTCCAACGTTGCTTGGCAACCAACGTTGGCATGTTTACATCCCTGTAACTTAGTGGTTCGGCAAAAGAGACCAATGGAATAAGGACTAGGCTTACATAGAATACGTCCCCGGGGTCGATTTATTCAAACAGAGGTGGTGCTCCAGCATGGCTCTAGGAAAATGACTGAAACAAATAAAAGAATAAAAAAAAAAAGAATATACCCACGCCCCCTCCTTCACATTTTATTCCTTTATCTGTCTGCTTTTTCACTTATGCAATATCCCTGTTTCTATGTATTTTCAGCTTCTGCATCATCCAATTCAGCTGTGATATCTGTCGAATCTAGTTGATGAGTCAGTCTTCAAGGCCCAAACATGTCTGTTGGAAAGAATTAAAAAAAAACAACCAATGATGCCACACTGTATAAGACTTGTCGTGCCATATCAGAACACCACCTCATATAACCATCACCTCACACCTCTGTATAAGGTTAACGAACAACAAAATACCACCACACTATATAATACTGCTATGTACTACATTAGACTACCATAACACATAAGATGTAAGACTATCATAACACGTAAGATGATCACACTACATTGTACCATCTCATGAAATAACAAAACAGCTCTATGTAACACTACTAAATAACATAATGTCACCAAGTCACACCATGTTAGTATCTCTATGTGATGAGCTAATGAAATTGTTAACATAGTCACTCCATCTGCTAGAAATAGCAGCCAAATCTTCCTCATATCCTACTATTTTATACTAGCAAAAATGTCCCTTTTGGCTAGTGTAGTCTATGGTCTGCTGTGTACCATAACAGAATTGTAATGGTTGGAATGCTTTTGATCATAGGTTTAGTCATTCCATCTGCTAGAAATGGCAGTCAAACCTTCCTCTGATCCTATCTCTTTTTTTTTTAAAAGAGAAATGGACATTTTGACGCTAGTGTAGTGTAGATTGCACTGTGTCTGAATAAAAGACAGGAGCATTATGGTTGGATTATAGGTTTAATCACTCCAACTGCTAGAAATGGCAACCAAATCTTCTTTACATACTATCATCTTTAAAAAAAAGGACAATTTGGTCTCTAGTGTAGTGTAGATTACACTGTGTCTGAATAATAGAGACAATGGTCATGGTTGGAATGCCTTTGATCATAGGTTTGCTTAATCAATTCTGATCTGGGACTAAATGGAAATAACAACCTCTCTGCCACATACTCGAACCTCTCCACCTCAACCCTACATGACCCCAACTCTTACCAACACTTTAACACAAATTAAACCACTCTCTATATTACTTATCACATTACACCATGCTATGTTCCATGCTGTAGAATAGTGTACACACTATACTATACTATAATCTATATTGCATACTACGTTATACACCACACTAAACCAGATTACATACCACTATGCATCATATTACATTGTGCTACACTCCACACACCACTACAACACAAACCACTACAACATACACCACTACAACAGATACTGCTACAACACATGATATGACACACAATCCTCATTTTATACACACTTTGCTATACACTGCATTATACATTCGATCAAACTAAATTCCACATCATTACACACCACATTGTCCTATACCACAACAAACTTTTTGTAATAACATGTCTTCTGTCTCCACTTCTTACTCATGATAGATTGAGTGTCACACTTCACTCATGACAGATTGAATGTTACATTTCACTCATGATGGATTGTGCGCTATGTTTCACACTGATGAATTGAGTATCGCACTTCACTCGAGACTGATTCATTATCACACATCACTCAAAATGAATTGTACGTCACTCTTTGCTCCTGATGGATTTTATATCATTCCTGATTAATGATGGATCCAATGTTAATTCCCATTTCTCATTACTGGTTGTTTGAGTGCCACTTGTTATCCAATGATGAAAAATAATCATCAGCTTTTAGTGTTGGCTGATGGTGGTGGTAGGGTATCAAGTGGCAGTGGGAGTGAAATCTGTAATCATGTTCCCTAAATGAAAGGAAATGAGTGTGTGTGTGTGTGTGTGTCATTGAGTGAGCTTATGTGTGTTTGTATATGTGCATGTATGGATATGTTTGTGTGGCTGTGTGGTAAGTAGCTATAGGTGCAGGAGTGGCTGTGTGGTCAGTAAGCTTGCTTAGCAGCCACATGGATCTGGGTTCAGTCCCACTGCGTGGCACCATGGGCAAGTGTCTTCTACTATAGCCTTGGGCCGACCAAAGCCTTGTGAGTGGATTTAGTAGACAGAAATTGAAAGAAGCCCATCGTATATATATATTTATATAGATATATATGTATATGCATATGTTTGTGTGTCTGTTTGACAACTGATGCTGGTGTGTTTATATCCCCATAACTTAGCGGTTTGGCAAAAGAGAATGATAGAATAAGTACTAGGCTTACAAAGAATAAGTCCTGGGGTTGATTTATTCAACTAAAGGTGGTGCTCCAGCATGGCCACAGTCAAATGACTGAAACGAATACAAGAATAAAAGAATATATGTATATATATTTACATATAATGTGTGTGTGTATATATCTATATATTTATATGTGTTGTGTGTGTATATATATATATATATATATATATATATATATATACACACATACAGGGTGGCCCAAAAGTAGGTTTACAGTTATAATGTAGGCACATTAAATTTCTTTTAAAACATTTTATTACGTTTAAATTTATATCTTACAAACTGAAAAGGGAGCTTGACAAAATTAATGAAATTAGCATAGAATAATTGTTTCATATTTTTTACAATTAGGATCTAAACTGTTAATATATAAATGCGAAAGAGATAGTTGAATAACTGGAAGCCTACTTTTAGGCCACCCTGTATATATATAATGTGACTGACCACACTATTGGGTGTTGTTATACAACGCTGGTCACAATGCACTTTGTATCATTTTAGCTTTTGAATGATGCTATCCTGCTGGCATGGTGAGCAGGCCAACATTCCCTCTGATTGGAAGGTTAGTCCGTTGGACTGGACCAACATGAAATGAAGTGTCTTTCTCAAAAACACAATGCACAGCTGCTCTGGGAACCAATCCCACAATCTTATGACCATGAATGCAACACACCTAACCTCTAGGCCAGGCACCTTCACATTATATATATATATAATGTATATATGATGTGTGCTTGTGTATATTTATAGTTTTCATAAGCATTGTCTGATAGATAAATATTTAAAATTATCTTTTAAAAGCCAAAACAATAGAAGTTATTAATAATTTATGATAATAACACACATCAATGGTTAGTATTTTTACTTGATTATTTCAATATTTCAGGTTAGCACTAACTATTGACTTGTTTTGTTAAGTTATATAACTTGGATTATCTTAGCTTTTAAACAAACAAACAAACAAAAATTATAATTAAAGATACATATTTTTTATCTATATATATATAAACACATGTTATATATACATATGAGTGTCTATATAATGTATGCTTATATATTAGTGTGTGTACATAAATGGGTACATGTATATATCAATGTGTGTGTGTGTGTATCTATCTATCTGTCTGTCTATCTATCTATCTTTATACATACATACATTCATATATATATATATATATATATATATATATCTACACACGCACATATATATGTATGTATATATACATATATATATATATATATATATATATATATATATATATATATATATATATATATATATATATATATATATATATATATATATATATACACACACACAGATAAATACATATAAGAGGGATGGCCTTTAAGTGGACATCAATTATGCTAGAAGATCCTCTATGGTCCTGCCACCAAGATTTTTCAATATGCTAGACCACTGGTTTTAAATTGATATTAATCAAATTAATATTCAATTTTTCACCTTTATTATTTTAAATACAGAGATAGATAGATAGATAGATAGATAGATAGATAGATAGATAGCGAGAGAGAGAGAGAGAGAGATAGAAATGATTGAAAAAGAAATGAATGACATTCCTTAATCAAAATCACTACAATTATTTCGATACATGTTTGAAACAATTGTAGTATATCCAGTAGCAAGAAAAGTTTCACTGTCTGCTGACACCAGGTAGCCATTAACAGTGGACAAGCTTTGCATAACATTCTACAAGGTTTTTATCCGAATCATATTAAATTATGTATATATGTGTACACACACAGCACTCATATCTATATGTATGTATGTCTATATACATCTGTGAATATTTGTGATTGCTTGGATACAGCTTTTCCTTAAAAATGTTATATTAAAGACAGCTGTTTTCAGATTTAATATTTTTTTATTAATTTTATCATCTATTTTCTTTTATTTATTTTTAGTGTTTTTCAATTTTGTTTTGTCTCATTCCGAACAATAATATTCCTATGTCCATTGACTTTTCAAGACCTCTCGGTCCTATCATCTGAATGAAAATGATGATAACAGTGGCTGAGAAGGTTTTGTAACTTTGATAGCGTTAGGAACCTTATTGTTCTGAACCAGGCTTCAAATACTAAGATAATATGGGGAAAAAAGAAAGAAAAAAAACATTAAAAAAACAGACCCCTTTCCCATAAAACCTGTTAATAAAGAGTTTGAACTTGAACGGTTGTGTCCTCAGTGTGATATAATATAATATAATGTAATTTATATATATATATAATATCAATGCATATGTATATGTGTGTGTGTGTGTTTACAAGCACACACATACTCACAGTTGTTGTCATCCTTCTCTAAACCCGTTCATTATATGTTCACAATTCAATGAACAAGCTAATGTTTAAAAGAAAAATGCTTAAAAAATGTTTATAGTAAAAAAAAATATCAAAATATAAATATATTTAAAGAATGATGATGATGGCGTTGATGATGATGATGATAATGATGATAATAATAATAGTAATATTAAGGAAAAAGCATAGAAGACAACAAAGTCAATAAAATGCGAAACAAGTTGGATAAAAAAAAGAAAAAAAACATAGACATACACAAATGAAATGATAGT
>NC_043002.1:70025587-70035587 GCF_006345805.1 Octopus sinensis
GAAATATAAAAAAACAAGTCTTTAACGTTTCGAGCCTACGCCTTCAACAGAAAGATCACAGAGAGAAAAAAAAACACAGAAAGAAGGAGAGAAAAAAATGCGTGCAGTAACTAACGAATCAACATGGATGCGAATGAGGTGTGATTAGTGGGATATCCAATATATGTGTATGCGTTTAAATATATATGTATACACATACAGCCAAAATGATCAAACTTCAAATTTTCACTTACACACAAAAGTGAAAGCCGGCAAATGAATAAAAATCCTAAAACCCCGTACAATCATCCTTTTGCCCGCTTTCATCTTTGTGTTTAAGTGAAAATTTGTGGATTGGTCAAGCGACTCCGTAGAAGTTCCTCCACCGAATCGATTTTGTAAATGGTTTTAGGGGATTGTATTCACCAAGATAAATCCCATGAACTACTCGGGTGTTACAACCTTCATGTAGAAATACAAGGGTCAAGTTATCTTGATCCGAGTTCGCAACTATGCTCTGTCTCCACGAAATACTCACAGCAAGAGTTGAACTGAAGACTGCAAACAAAGAATATAATAAAAAGTTCTCTTCCTTGGAAACATCTAACAGCAATGTAGACTCGGTCGTTAAAAGATATACTCATTGGCTATAGTTAGTGTTAAAAATGACACAAATTATCAATCTTTATTTTGGTCGCCAGTATAGTTACTCCTGTGTAACAGTAACAGATGAAAGAAGTATTGGTTATCTTCATTTTCTCAGTCTATTAAATGACCAGAAGTAATATTTCATAAAAGTTAATCAGAAAGTTAGCAGACGAAATCAAAAGATTCTCTATCTCTCTCTTTCTGTGTGTATGCATATATATATTTTGTGTGTATATATATATATATATATATATATATATATATATATATATATTATATATATATATATATATGTAATATATATATATGTATGTATATATATATAATGTATGTATATATATATTATATATATATATGTATGTATATATATATATATAATATATATATATATATATATATAATATATATATATATATGTATATATATGTGCTTTTTGCACCTTTTACATAAGAAAGTAATTTTTTTCTCCATTGGTAACTGTAGTGAATTTGCTTTTAGAAGTTGAAATATGTCCCAAACATATTTTAACTAACCTAAAGTTCGCTCATGCCTGATCGCTGCTTGGCGCTGATGCTGCTGATGCTGCTGAATCTATCTATCTATCTATCTATCTATCTATCTATCTATCTATCTATCTATCTATCTATCTATCTATCGTATATAACATTTCATATGGATATACGCACACATTCACACACACACACACACATACACACACACACACACACACACACACACATATATATATCGAAGGAAAAAATGACATGAAAGAATTAGATGTATGAAAAATTTATTCATATGTTAAAACAATGTTGAAAAATTTTCTTTTAAAAACATTACAATATTGTAATGATTTTAAAAGAAATTCTTAAGTTGTAAAGCTCAAAAAGAATTAAAAAAAACCTACACATGTTTTTGTGCTTTCCTCTAGTTAATTAGAAAGTCTAAGTATTAATAATATATTAATAATATATATAATTACCATAATCTCTAATATAAACAAGTGATTTTCGCATTATATGATAGAGATTAACCAGTGGAATTTTTGGAGGTTATAAGTCCCTCGAACTGACTATATATATAGGCGCAGAAATGGCTATGTGGTAAGTACATGGTTCCGGGTTCAGTCCCACTGCGTGGCACATTGCGCCGACCAAAGTCTTGTGAGTGGATTTGGTAGACGGAAACTGAAAGAAGACCGTGGTGATACCTATAATATTATATAAACGGAAAGCTTTATGAAAATAAACAAAAGACGAAGGCAGGTGGAAAACAAACGAACAATTGTATAGTATGGCGCGCCAGAAAATATAAAAAAACAAGTCTTTAACGTTTCGAGCCTACGCTCTTCAACAGAAAGATACACAGAGAGAGAAAAACACAAGAAAGAAGGAGAAAAAAAAATGCGTGCAGTAGCTAACGAATCACAACATGGCGATCTGATTTCGGCCAGAGGTCAAAGATCAAACATGAGACGCGAGAGCGAAATAAGGGGAGATAATAGGGTTGATAAACGGGTGGACGGGACCAGCTAAAAGTGCGTGGGGGGGTCTGGATGTGTGTATGTATAGGGTTGGTGTATGTATTAGTATGTATAAGGGTGTGGGGTGTGTGTATGAGAGAGTATTAGTGCGTAAGATTGGTCTGGACGTGCGTATGTATGGGGTTGGTGTATGTATTAGTATGTATTAGTATGTATTAGTACGTATTGGTATGTATAGGTATGTGTGTGTGTGTGTGAGAGAGTAGTAAGTGCGTATGGGGGGTCTGGACGTGTGTATATGTATAGGGTTGGTGTAAAGTATTAGTATGTACTAGTATGTATTAGTACGTATTAGTATGTATTAGTTGGCTGTGTGTATTTAGTATGGCACATCATATGTGATGTGATGTGGTAAAGTCATGTGTGTAGTGAGGGAAGAGGGGGAGGGGGGGAAGAGGGGGAGAAGAGGGGGGGGAGAAGGGGAGGGGAAGAAGAGGGGGGAGGAGAAGGGGGAAGAGGAGAGGATGGGGAGAAGGAAGGGGAGAGGGGGATGAAGGAGGAAAGAGGGAGAGGGGGAGAGAGGGAGTGAGGGAGCAGAGGGAAGGGGAAGAGGGAGGGAGAAAGAGGGAAGAAGGGAAGGGGAGTAGGGGTGAAAGGATGAAGGACTGAAGTCAAGAGGGGTAGGGGGGGGGAGGAAAGGATAGGCGAGGAGGGGGGAGGGGGGTTAGATGAGGAGGGGGGGAGAGTTGAGACCAAATGGCGTATAAGAGCGAAGAGAGAAGATTAATTCCTGTTCACGGCGCAAACGGGAATCCGGATGGCCTCTGTGTAAGGACAAACCGAACACAGATAGGTGTTGCAAGGAGTGACCGGTGGAGCGGAAATGGCGTGAGACCGGTGTGTCGTTCGCAAGGTGGATGTCACGAAGGTGTTCCGCGAACCGGTCAGCCAAGCGGCGTCCCGTTTGTCCGATGTACAAGGAATTGCAGAGAGAGCAAGAGATGCAATATATATATATATATATAGATATATATATATAATATATATGTATGTAATATATCTGTGTGTGTATTTATATGTTTGTGTGTCTGTATTTGTCCCCCCAACATCGCTTGACAATCGATGCTGGTGGTTTACGTCCCCGTCACTTAGCGGTTCAGCAATAGAGACCGATAGAATAAGTACTAGGCTTACAAAGAATAAGTCCTGGGTTCGATTTGCTCGACTAAAGGCGGTGCCCCAGCATGCCCGCAGTCAAATGACTGAAACAAATAAAAGAATAAAAGAAAAAGACTATATGTGTGTGTGTGTGTGTGTGCGTGTGTGTGTGTGTGTGTGTTTGTGCGTGTGTGTGTGTATCATATCATATATAATTTCGTATGGATCTGGAATTAATTACCATTTGGCAATTATGGCACATCCTCTAGTGCCGGAGATAATTTTTAATAAATCCAGAACTTATGTTGTATAGTATTTGTTATACTTTTATATGTTCCATGTTGTTCAAATACATCACTGGCCACTGTGATGTATTTCTCTGACCTCATTTTTGTCTACGTATGTGTGTGTTTGCACGTGCGCGTTTGTGCGTGTGTCCTCCACATTTGACTTTACATTTGCACTACCAACTAAGATCCACGGGCATATGGCGTAGTGGTTAAGAGCATAGGCTACTAACCCTAAGATTCCGAGTTCGATTCCAGGCAGTGACCTGAATAATAACAATAGTGATAATAATAATAATAATAACAATAACAACATCGAAAAATACCTTAGGAATGAGAACCCAGGTTCGAAATTTCCCCAAGACACCTGATGAAGGCTGGAGGGTATATCAGCCAAAATGTTGTGTTAACAAACAAGATGAGGACAAATATCCGTCAAATGTAAATAATGTAAATAATGTAAAGATCTAACATGTTGTTCGTTATAACACCGATACCTGGTCCCACAGGTAGCATTAATGTAACCTACTCTTATGCAAGCCTTTGGAATTGGCCTCTGACCCAAGGATAACTCAATACTTCTATATGTTACTTTCTACTGCAATAACCAGCCACGAGTCGTGGCCCCCACATCTCTCCAGCCAATCCTACCAGTCACAGAAACACTAAAAAGGTCATGGTTGCTAGCCTTCTTTCTCTGATTAACCTATAAAATAAATTTTATAGCCATCAGTAACTAAAAGAAATTGCTTTTGCTATGTAACTCTGCATGCCAACATATTCCTATTGTATTTCGTTTCTTTTTGTGTGTAACTGCTTTGGTTTTCTTATAATCTCTGCGTTCCATTTTCTATTTTTCATTTTTATATAACTAATTTCTTTTCACTTTTCAACCTGTATTTCTATTGCATTTTTTTCTTTTTGTTTTATAACATATATTTTCATGTGCATTTCGGTTACCATTTAATTGCTTTCATATTTATTATAACCTATATTTCTATTGCGTTTCATTTATTTTTCGTTGTTCGTTCCTCGTGCAGAATATTTTCAAATAACTCGCTACAACAAAAAAAAAAAAATAAATAAACAAAAGACAAAAAAATGAAAATATAATCAGATTTTCGTAAGCAAAATCAATATATTAACTATGGAAGATTTTTTCCATGTGAGCTAAAAACCATCACAGATACTTCACACATGAAATACATTATGAAAGTAACAAGAAGTTAACTGTTAAACGATTTCAAAATCAGCAATGATGATTTTTATCAGTTATAACATCATTTTCATGATACCTTGCTGCATACTACAAAACGCTGCAACAACGCAATACAGGCATCATCAAATTTAAAAAAGGTGGTCGAGAATTTCTCGAAACGTTAATGGGCTTCAAAACATCGTTTCAAATACAACATAAACGACTGGTCGTGTATGAAATATGTATATATATATGCATACTTACATATATACACTTATGCAAACATAAATGCTCACACACACACACACACACACACACACATACATATATATATATGTATCTATTATATAAAATCCGTTCTGTCTGTCTGTGTGTGTGTCTTCTAGGATCTCGGGTATCCTCCATCCGATTGCACTCAAATTTGATATGTAGATACCGACGGTATCAGGGTGTGTATAAGTCTTGAAAAAATTACAAAAATCGATTCCAGGTGAGAATGCGATCGATAAAGCCATGGGAACGTGCATTTGTATGCGCAAGTACATCAGGTATTGCGACCGATACTACGAGAAAATTTGGTTTAAATGTTTGACAACTCAGCACCGTCCATTGGACGGGGGGCGTTTTGCTCGTATATGTATATGAGTATATGAGTGTGTGTGTGTATGTATGTATGTATGTATGTATGTATGTATGTATGTATGTATGTATGTGAGTGTGTGTGTACTCAAATATAAGTATGTATACATGATGTATGTATAAATGATAAAATAGTATTATATTTGTAATCAGTAGCGGCTCGTAGGTGAAATTAATCGGAGTGCTGCTTCAGAAAAATTTTGGCCGTTGTTTTAATATTGTGTGAAAGGAAACAAACATATAAAAAGAATACTTATACATAGACTTGATCGGTTCACGTTTTAGCTACTGCCGGGTAGTGTGTTTAATTTGTTCACTGAACCCCGCCGCGAATTCCCCCTTGTATTTTTTTTAGAAACCCTAAATTACAAAATAAGGGGGGGGGGGATTTGCCCTATTTTTGAAATCTTGGCAGCAACACTGAAGCTGGAAGCAGGATAATAATCTAATTGTACACTTTATCACATTCAAGAATATAAACACGTTTTTCAGTACACCTCACGCGGAGTCAAAAAGAGACACTAGCCGTCACTGCGTGAATGACAGTATTCTCTCTCACTAACGTGAAGCTTCCTATCTTGGAATGCGAGCATGCGTACAACAGCCAAATACCGCGTCGCTGGAACTGTGAAGTGCACAGTTCTATACAAGGATTTTTGTATTTTTTCATAAACTAGAGGATGGTTATTAACATTAAGCTTAAGTATAAAGAAAGAATTAAAGAAAAAAGGATTTATTATATTGAATGTTATCGATAATATCGAGTGGAAATAGGGGGTGCTGCAGTTCAGCAGTGCCTCTACACGAGCCGCCACTGTTGGTAATATATAACTCTTCCCTTTTATTTAAAGTTATTGATATAAAAATTATTAAGAGTAAGTAACAAAGAATGTTCTTTATGTAGTTTATCGGAGGGAGAATTCCGTAAAAGATATGAACAGAAACTTAGATCTACAATAACTACAATGTATCTTACCCCATAGTGTTAAGCTATAATAATGGATATCAGGATATTACTAGTTTTTTAGAATTAACCAAATTTGAAGTTAGTTAAATAAGGGTTATTCACAGTAACTAACAAGTAAATGTCCCTATATACGTATGGAGAACTCAGTAAATAAAATGAAGTAAGATCAACAAGAACATAAGGATTGAGTACCGATTCACGATAAATATAATCAATATTATTTTTTAGATAAAAGACTATAAATAGTATATATCCAAATTTTATTAATTCTCTCAGAAGTAACAAAATAATATTGTTGCAATAGGGATAAAAGCTATAAACACTTCAATACTATAAGAAGTATTATTGTGGTTATGAAGTTTAGTTAGTAAATCAATTAAAACTATTCATTCATTTATTATTATTATTATTATTATTATTATTATTATTATTATTATTATTATTATTATTATTATTATTATTATTATTATCATCATTATCAATTAATTGATAAATTAAATGAATGTATTTATACATATAACTATTTAGTATAATGAAGATATCTTATTTATAATTTGTAATTAATATCAAATTATTAATATAATGATGGATTTTACAGTAAATATAAGAATTTGCACTTGAAAGATTCGAAATATTTTGAATTAATCAACTAAAAAAATAATTTTCTAAATTCTACATTATTATATAAATTAAGATGACAGAACTTGAAGATATACATACACACACACGCACGCACACACACACACGCACGCACATACATACACATATATACATTCACATACATATACACATACATACACATATATACATACATATATATGTGTGTATATATATATACACATACATACACATACATATACGTACATATATGTAGATATACACATATACAACTGTACCCGTAAATACACACATATGGATACACATACACATACAACTATATATATATATATACAGACTGACAGTTTTACATATAAACATACACGCATACATACATACATACATACATATATATATATATATATATTATATAATGTATATATATATATATATAAATCCAAAAACGCAGATATATATGCACACATACATATATATACACACATACACATGCATGCATATACACATACATACACTCATACACGTATATATACACACAACATATTCACCCTCCTTTATATATGCATATATACATATCCATACACATATACACATATATACATAGACATATATTCACATGTTCATACACAAACACACATACCATATATAAAGTGAGAATTTACAAAAAACAAAAGACGAAGACGGGTGTGTAAACAACAATCAGATTACATTTCGATCCTACGTAAGGAACACAGAAATAAACAGGGAAAGAAAATAGGAAAAGGTTTAGTGACATATAAATTGACGTAATGAGAGTAAAAAAAAGCCAAGGCGATAAATAGATTTCATAACATTTATCAAGAAAAGGTCTTACAGCTGTTTCTGGGATATTTTATATATTCCTTTATCCCTTCATTTTATATATCACTTCACACACACACACACACACACACACACACACACACACACACACACACACATACATAATATACAGACATATATATACACATACACTCATACATATACTTAAACACAGGTTTTTACTCACACATATATATAGATATATTATATCACCAATCACCTTGATAACTTTGACCGACCAGTCCGTCAGGCGTCCATTTGACACCGCTGGTCACAGCACGCAGTCCACTCCTCTCTGGATCGCGCCTTTCTTATCCACGTGATCCCAATCGTCCTCCTGAAATCATCACTCCACCGTCGTGGTGGTCTTCCGGGTGGTCTTTTCCGCTCACGCGGGTACCACTCGACAACTACGTGCGTCCACCGATTATCGGTGAGCCAGGCGACGTGTCCAGCCCATCTATAATTGCTGCGTGTATACTCTGCGATGACATCTCTTACGCCGGACTTCTTTCTGATGATCTTGCTACTTATGTGCTCTCTCAACGAGATACCAAGCATTGACCTTTCCATGGCTCTTTGAACCGTTACCAGTCTTTGCACTTCTCTCTTTGTGGTAGCCCATGTTTCACTACCATATAACATTGCAGGCAGAACTGCACTGTTAATGAGGTTGGCGCGGGTGGTACTCATATCACCAATATAATACTATATTATTTTTTTTATATATAATAATATAGTATATATATATAATATTTATTTTATTACCGTCTCTAGATTAAGTGAAACACTCATACTTAATTCATTTATATACTTATATATTGTTGTTGTATGTTATTAAAATAGCCAAAGATTGACTTCGACCTAAATGAATTTGGATTAATATTATTTAAAATATATAGAAATATATTTCGATAATTGTAGATTCTATTTACTTAATTATTTTGTCCATTATAATTTTGTTGTTTTTTTTAATTGCAATTATGTAGTTGAAAAGTTAACGCTCGCGCTCTTAAACATAGGCATTTGAAGTAATTTTTTTTGCAATCCAGCCGTCCTTTAACACAGAATTTCCTCTGTCTTTTAATCCGCCTTTGTCTTTTCTGGACCAGACGTCCACCTGGCTAGACGTCACTTCTTTTGCCTCCCGACATTTTTTCTCTTCTGCTATTTTCTTCTCTTCTATTTATTCTATATCCTTTCAAAATTTCTCCCGGGTGTTACCCATTGCAACTCATCTTGGACTAACGGCCCTTAATATTTATTTGTCTTCTTCGATTGTTTACTCTGAACGTCCACTCTGTTGTTGTTTTTCGTTCGAAGCCCTAAATCTCCACAAATTGTCTTTTCAAAATTTCTGGACGCTGCTGTCTTAAGCAGTTTTCCTATCTTGTCGCTGAAAGCTCGAAATAGGTAGTAATAAACAGTCGACAACCGAGGAGGAGTTAGACTCCTTTTGGTATTTTGTCTCGTACTTGTCTGTCGTTATGTGTTTAGGTACTTGTCACTCTTTAGTGATGCCCTGTACTTATCTCTCGTGTGTTTACGTATTTTTCACTCGTTGGTGATGTCCTATACTTAATGTATAATATATATATATATATATATATATATATATATATCTATATATATATATATATATATATATATATATATATATATATTATATATATATATATATGTATATATGTAGGCGTAGGAGTTGCTGTGTGGTAAGTAGCTTGCTTACGAACCACATAGTTCCGGGTTCAGTCCCACTGCGTGGCACCTTTGGCAAGTGTCTTCTACTATAGCTTCGGGCCGATCATAGCCTTGTGAGTGGATTTGGTAGACGGAAACTGAAAGAAGCCCGTCGTATATATGTATATGCATATATGTATATGTGTGTATATGTTTGTGTGTCTGTGTTTGTCCCCCAAACATAGCTTGACAACCGATGCTGGTGTGTTTACGTCCCCGTAACTTAGCGGTTCGGCAAAAGAGACCGATAGAATAAGTACTAGACTTACAAAGAATAAGTCCTGGTGTCGATTTGCTCGACTAAAGGCGGTGCTCCAGCATGGCCACAGTCAAATGACTGAAGCAAGTAAAAGAGTATATATACATACTCACACTTACACATTGATACGTGTGTATGTATGTTTACAATCCATCTGACCACTGAACGCAGAAATACCTTTGGTTGA
>NC_043002.1:70040587-70080587 GCF_006345805.1 Octopus sinensis
CCGAGGAATGGAAGAACGACTTCCTGGAAAGTTTCGAGGAGGGAGAGGAATTACTTCCTGGAATGTTCCGAGGAGGTGGAGGAATTACTTCGTTGAAAGTTCCGAGGAAGGGGAGGAATTACTTCCTGGAAAGTTCCCAAGAGGGGGAGGAATTACTTCCTTGGAAGTTCCCAAGAGGGGGAGGAATTACTTCCAGGAATCGTGCAGGGGACCTCCATCATAAACCCGATGTTGTACAGGACTACAACAGAGCAATGAGTGGAGTAGATGGATCCGATCAGCTGGCTATCACGCACAAATCTCACGAAGATTCGGAAAATGGTACAAAACATATTTTTGTACATTGTGGATATGGCACTCGTGAACACGCATCTGATCTGGCGAATGCTGGGTGGCGAAGCAACTGGACTCGTATTTTGCGAGGCTTTGATGAATGAAATTATCTAAGTTTCCGAGCTGCCCAACAACCGAACGCGTGGACGTCCTCACGACCGACCGACTCCAAACCGGCTTCTGAACCGACGAGGACATTTCCAGCGCTTCATACCGCCAACGGAAAAAAAAGCAGAATCCGGCAAGGAAATGTGTTGCATGCACCTCACACCACCGTAGGCGCGAAACCAGATATCATTGTCCGGACTGGGATGTGTCTCTTCGCATAATACCGTGTTTTGAGTTGTACCACATGCAAGCTACCTTTTGAACTTGAGCAGAATAACTCGTGCATATCATATTATGATAAATAGCTTCACATTGTTCGTTTTCATAAACCGGTAGTCGTAAATGTACGACGCTATGTTATTGTAATGGTAAGCGTAAATAGACGCGAACTCGTTGGCACTTGTGAGTTTGTGTGGCCTCATTAGATAAAAAAAAAACCGGAGCAGTGTCTCGCATGCTTCGGGTAATACCGGCGTCAAAGGGTTAGATATACTGAGATGGCCTAGGTATATTGTTCATACCTTCTGTATATTGTTTATGACCGGCTATAAATGTCAGTGGGTATATAACGTAAAATTAAAGTGATTAGAAAAATACATATACGCAACGGATATTTATCTGTCTTTATCAAAAAGGTTTCTATTTTCGCTATGGAATTTACAGACATTAAAGAAAAAGATATATAGGTAATAAAACACGCCCCAAAAAAACCACTGTTGTTCGACAATTGTTCGGCCTGGGTCAAACAACTGAACCAGGATAGCATATTCTACAACGGAGACATCTGCGACCTTACAGGATTATACATACTTTATACTTTTAGAAAGAGTTTCCGTCAGTTCATTTTGGTCTATATTTAGCGCTGACGCTTCAGCTGTATCTGGAAGTGAAAACGAGTACACCATGCACAGAATTAGGAAGGACCTGATTCACATGCTTAATTTACTCGATCGTAAGGGTACCACTAAGACCAATTATACTATAATTAATTTTTTTAGAAGTTACACACGATTTAGACGCTGGTTCATACAGGCCCGACAGAAAACATAATGAAAGGCTGTCGTATATCAACACATCATTTTGCCACTCTCCTATAGTGTCTAAAAATCTTGTGAAGGTAAGAAGACTTCAAACTTATCCTCAAATAAAGACATTTTTGATGCAGTGGTCCCCCATCACAGCAACGCTCTGGCAGCTAGCAGGTTGAAGGACTTTATCGCCTATATACTGGGATTTAATACTCACAAAAGAAAGTGCCACCACAAAGTCCTGTTTTTCCTCACTTTCTTGCTCAACGTTACTACCTGCGTAGGCAGAGTCTTTCTTTAATTGGCAGATAAGCATTTCACACAATTCCATAGATATAAGAGAGTATTCAGTAGACATAACTTAAGCGTCTCGTTTAGCTGTGCACCTTGTGTAGAAAAAGATGTCAGTGATCGTACGCAAAACCCGTGTAGAAGCAGGATACTCCTGTAGGGCAAGCAGTGACTGTCCAGTAAATGGTCGATGCAACACTGACCAATTTAAAACCCGGGATAAATAACCACAGGTCCTGCTTGAGGATTCCAGAGAAGCGCAAAGTTACAACTTTAGTAAGCTGTATATGGCGATTAAAGAGGTGGAAACGCCATACAAAACTTAACTGGAAGCTGCTGAAATAAACTGGACCACACCTCAACGGAAACAAACGTTGCAAACTTTGCCTAGTCGAGAGGACAATGATCCTAAAATTTCGCTCGGTATGGAATCCTTATTGAATTCAAAAGGTGAAAGTTTTAGCCGCTTCCCTCATGATAGAAAATTCGTTTGGAAACATGGTCTTCACTGTTTGTGGACTACAGAACGGAACCCTACCCTAAAAATAAACGTACACTGGTACAGCTGCTCCATTGGGCTACGGCTGGAATCTTAAAAGGGAAAGCAATTCTTCTTTCCCTCTCAGAAACGGTTCTTTTTTTCGTTTGGTCACTAAACTGACCAAGACAGTATACTTATCCAAAGAGACTATGCGATTCTGCCCTGTATGTCTGATGGTTCACCCGTATTGCCAAGTGCGATAGTAGACGCGAAAGCAATGGTAACTTTGTAACCGGTTATATGCCATAAATAATATACTACTCGACTACATAAAAGTACA
Organism: Octopus sinensis; assembly: GCF_006345805.1. NCBI lineage: Eukaryota > Metazoa > Mollusca > Cephalopoda > Octopoda > Octopodidae > Octopus > Octopus sinensis. Next base: position 70,043,169 of record NC_043002.1, read on the forward strand.
CATACACACACACACACACATGTATATAATTCAACTGTCCATAGGATCACATGCACATACATATATGTGTGTAAGAGTATGTGTGTGTGCATGTGTGTGTGTGCATGTGTGTGTGTGAGTATGTGTACATGTATATATATACACACATATACACATATATACACGTATAATATAACGCTTAAAACATTTCCTATTGATTCAAGTAGCTTAATAGTGTTTAGACTGTTGGGATCACGATCGCTACATTTTGACTTGCATCTCCCTCTCCTCCTCTCCCTCCCTCTCTCCCTCTCCCCCTCTCTCTCCCTTTCTCTGTATCTCTCTCGCTTTCTCTGTGTCTGTATGTGTGTGTTGTGTGTGTGTGTGTGTGTGTGTGTGTGTGTGTGCATATTACTCTGCAGGCAAAAGAGGATAAGTATGAGAGACAAGGTGAAGTGGTAGAGGGAAAGAACTATTGATTTTTAAACAGAGAGGTGTTTAGTTTGCATGCGTTTCCGTCGGTAGATGGCGTGTGTCGTGTGGCGTGTAACAGAGGCATGTGGATTCAATCTGTCTTAATTCAACAACTAGCTCTGCATTATCTGTGTAAATTTATATCCATTGATTTAGTACACTTATTGATTATGTCAGTGTAATTTTTGTTTTGTTCATTTTAATACGTACACGCACTCGCACACACACAAACGCACGGGCGCGCGTACATACACACGCATATGTATTGAATGTGTGCTGACGCCATATGTCCGTACAAACAGAAACTGAAAAACAAATTTATCCCTGCATCCTCCTCTTCTTTCTCCCCCCACCTCCTCCTCTTCCTCCCCCTCTTCTCTCTCTCTCTCTCTCTCCTCCCATTCTCATTCACTCTGTTTTAATATCTCAGCCATATACATACCCATACACTCCTCCTTATTTACTATTCCTCTCGTCCATGCTTTCACATGCACAAATGACTATATATACACACGAATATAGACACATACGCACACGTATGTATGTATTATATATATATGTGTATGTATATATATAAAATTGATGAAAGAAACGGAAGAGGAATTTAGTACGAATGTGCTTTAGTGCAAATAATTGTATATATATATATATATATATATATATAGTAAATCCATCCACCAAAAAAACAAAATGAAGAGCAAACAAAACAAGTTAAAACAACAACGCGAGGACGTGGTACGTGCAAAATATTAGCAGAAGCTCAGGGAAGCAAGAAAGGTGGTTTTACGTTTCGAGCAAAGCTCTTCGTCAGAAACAAGAGACGGAGGATAGTCCGAGAAAAAAGGAAGACGGGGCAAAAGATCCCCACCGATCCACATGTGATTTCATTTTGAAATGTATATATATATATATATATACACAAATATACACAATAACATATATACACACATACACAAAAATATGCTTTATATATATATGTACTAAATCATATTATATATATATATATATATATATATATATATCTATATATATACATACACATACATATACAGACATATATATAATATATGCATATATATATATACATACATGTGCATGTATATATGTATTCACACACACACACATATATATGTGCATGTATTTGTGACTGTAGATCTGTTTGTCCCCCACACACATGCATACATACTACATACATACATACATACATACATACATACATACATACATACATACATACATACATACATACATACATATATATATATATATATACATACACACACACACATACACACATACATATGTTATTGTACTTTCGGAAAGTCATTCAGTCCAGAAACAAAGGCGCACTGGTTGAAATACACTATAGGTTTTATTGTTAAGTAATCTATTAATCAATAAATTAATTATTGATTAATTCGCCAGAAACTGTCCGTCATGCTACTGAGTCTTTTTGAATGATTTCCCATTCAGAAACATTTTATTATCGGAATGACCTTTCTGTAAGTACAACAAATCGGTTTCATTTCATAATTTTAATATGATAAATCATGCAAAACAAATAGAACATATGTCAACATAGAGCTACACACATACACAGCCACACACACTCACACATATTTGTTGTTACGTATGTACGTACGCATGTACATTTATATATTTATCTATAGAGCATATCATACGTATGTATCTTTGTATATATATATAATATATATAATATAATATAATATATATAATAATATAATATAATATAATAATATATATATATAATATAATATATTTTATATATAAATAAAAAATATATATATTATATATATAAACAAAATATAATATATGTAAATATATAATATTGTATATAGTATTTATATATATATATATATATATATCCCAGTAGAGATACTCGGTGTTGTTCGGGATTAAAATGGTATAGTTTGTATATATATGTATGTATGTATATATATGTATGTATGTATGTATGTATTACAGTTATGTTGAAATAAGTGATACGGGAAAGAGCAGCATTGACGACAAAACATTTGTGAGGTAAATGATGGTCTAATTCGACTAAACGACATGTAATACGTCCGTTTGGAGGATTCCAGGCCCTAATCTGTCATTGAAAATTGGGTGGGGCAGGGTATGTAGTTTTTGAAGCCACCGAAAAGCTGTCAGTGGATGTAGTCGCCTTGAGGCGGTCGCGCTGCGTCTAACACGACCCATCGTATGGTTGCCAGTTAAATGAATAGAAGAGTAATGGAGATATTGTACGTAAATGGGTACATTCCGGAAATGGGTTGCAATGGGAGACGACAACCAGGAAGTGAACCGTCGAAATGTTGCACAAGGGGAAGGGTTGACATTGGATCACTAGTGTGGCTGTAGAATAAGAAACATAAAATGAGCCTATGCAGTCACATGAGAATATGTAGTAATGAATTACTTGAAAAACTATGGCATAATAGCTTACCGCGTGGTTGGTGGGAGTAATTGGAGAATATGCTTTGATACTGAAGGCCAGGCAGGAAACTGCTTTGTTGGTGCAGTCTTCGGGTTTGTTGGTATTTTTAATATATAGATATATATATCTATGTGTAGATGTGTGTGTATGTTCAATAACGTACCTAACACGGAAAAACACGCACTTTATGAGGCATATACACACTCATACACTTACACATATACACTCACAGACAGATACACAGTCATATACAAAATGTGGTGTCGTTGTTGTGGTATAAAATGTCCTGTTGACAATAGAAAGATTATCTCTATGAAATGTTATATTGTTTTAATCGAAATGAAAATAAAATTTCGTATTGACACTGGCCAACCCTCACATACGTATAAGATAGACACATACATACATACATACATACATACACGCATGTCAGTCGTCACATATGTATATATATATGTGTAGATGTGTATATATTTGCATGTTTTGCATGTATTCTCATGCATATAATTGTATATCTAGAATGCTCATATATATTAAATGGCAAACTTCTGGAAAGTGTTTTACAGATTTTTACAGTTTCAGTGATGGATTGGATCTGTAGTCTTCGAATTAGCTTTCTCCTTTCTGGTTTTCAGAAGCCTAATTTCTCAAGATTGGTATTTAGGCAGTGTGTTACATATTCCAGCGCCCCAATAATTACAGGTATAAACCTGAACTTGTGATCTGGATAGAGTAACTGTAGATTTCTCAATAGTTCAACGGGATGTTCTCTTTTTCACTGATCTTCAGCTTTATGTTAACATCTACTGAGCAGCTAATTTCCACAACTGTACACAATTTCTCTTCTCCATCCCCAATCATTATAACATGTCTGTTGTGCTTGCATTTTATTGAGGTCTTCACTGGTACATTCCACTAGCAGTCCTTTATAATTTTGATTGGTTATGGCTTCTACCATACTGTAGGTTCTTGTTTCCTTGTCTTCAGGGTCATCCTTCCGACGAATTTCATTATAGAGTGTCCCAGGTACAACATCATGTCTTATAATACCGTGATGACATTTTCGGACAACTGCTTATGATGTGGGTGATATGTGTTTATGTATGTATGTATGTATGTATGTATGTATGTATGTATGTATGTATGTATGTATGTATGTATGTGTGTATGTATGTGTCGAGGGCACATGGATTAGTGGTCAGAAGGTTGCACCCACGATCGCGTGATTGCGGTTTCAATTTCTGGATCGAGGAGTGCGTTGTGTTCTTCTGTTCTTCTGTAAAACAAATTATCGCACGTTCCTTTGCCATTACTTCGACACCTGACGTTTGGTACAATGTGCAACCTGTGCAGCCAGCATCGATTTGATGGAGGGAGGTGAGCGAATGTATCACACAAATCTTTGATCAATATAAGCAAATCATTATGTGTTGGATGTTCAGTAAGAAATTTCACAACCGACTTTCTAAGATTATCGGAGACCACCAGCACCATCATTACCACCACAACCATCACTATCATCACCACCATCATGTGTATGTGCGTGTGTATTTGTGTGTGTGTATGTGTGTGCATGTCTGTGTGTATGTGTGTGTGTGTATGTGTGTGTGTGTGCGCGTGTGTGTATGTCTGTCTTTATGAGTGGTAGTAAGATGCACATGAATCTAGGCAGTATACGCTTAGTTCTTTAAGTGAGATATCCAGTTACTGAAAATTAGCCGCTAAGCTATATGGGACGCAAACAAAACAATATCGGTTGTCAAGCAGTAGTGGGAGACAAGCACAAGAGCAAAGACACGGGTATGCACACACACACACACACACACACACACATACACACACACAAACACACACACATACAAGGGGATGCTGAATAGCTCTTGGCCTAGGGTAAAAGAAAATAAAGGAGGATCAGTTAATTATCATTTTATTCAAAATATTCCCTTCTCAGATTCACACACTTATTGCAGTGGTCCTTCAGTTTTTTTCTAAGCCCTGTAAAAGAACTCGGAACGTTCGGGGCTCCAACCAGGCCTTCCGCGATACCCTTAAAGCCAGGAACTTTTCAGCCTGCCCTCGGTAAATGTACACTGATATTTTTGAATTTCCGTATACCAAATCCACTCACAAGGATTTGGCCGGCCCGAGGCTACAGTATCGTAGAAGACACCTGCTCACATTATCACGCAGTGGGACCGAACTTGGAACTCTGTGGTTGAGAAGGCAAATGAAGACAATATAGAGAAAAGTTTAAGGCGGTGAGCTGGCAGAAACGTTAGCAGGTCGGGCGAATTGCTTAGCGTTATTTCGTCTGCCGTTACGTTCTGAGTTCAAATTCCGCCAAGGTCGACTTTGCCTTTCATCCTTTCAGGGTCGATTAAATAAATACCAGTTACGCACTGGGGTCGATATAATCGACTTAATCCGTGTGTCTGTCCTTGTTTGTCCTCTCTGTGTTTAGCTCCTTGTGGGTAGTAAAGAAATAGGTATTTCGTTTGTATTTACGTTCTGAATTCAAATTCCGCCAAGGTCTACTTTGCCTTTCATCCTTTCGGGGTTGATAAATTAAGTACCAGTTGCGTGCTGGGGTCGATATAATCGACTGGCCCCTTCTCTCCAAAAATTTCGGGCCATGTGCCTAGAATAGAAAAGAATATAGAGAAAAGTTTATTTCCACTCTATACCAGACGAATATATTTGTATTTTAAATCATTACCGTTTGTTATAACATTGTTATAGCTTCTCGTTTGCGAGTGGATGTAATCAAGTAGATCCGTCTTACCTTCCTCAGATAGACATTAAACCAAGATTTTTACAGAAGTAGCGAATCAAAGCATGGCATTAGTGACTCTTTTAAGGCTTTTAAATAGTATAAAGTGTTAAAAGCTAAAAAGAATGATACGAATGTGAAAGGAAACCATATCGAAGATTCAGTTCAACACAACGTTACCGTCAGCTTTATATTATCAACTTACCACTTACTATGTGCACACACACACACACACACACACACAAACACACACACACACGCAGATGCACACACAGATACACTCACACGTTCATTCATACATCCATCAATACATACACACATACATGCGTACATAAATATATACATAGAGACATACGTACATATATACATGCGAAAGTACATATACACAACGCATACATACACAAGTGAGTATAGTCTATCTATCTATCTGTTTGTCTATCTGTCGGTCTGTCTGTGCATCTTTCTGTGTGTGTGTGTGTACATATATACATATATATATACATACATGCGTACACACACACATATAGATGCACACACACACATTTATGTATATAAATAATATATATTACCTCTCTGTATACTGTTTTTCTCAGTGTATGTATGTATGTGTGAGTGTGAGTGAGTGTGTATGCGTGTGTGTGCATTTGTGTGTGTGTATGTATGTGTGTGTGTGCGCGTATATATATATATATATATATATATATATATATATATATATATATATATCGTTTTATCACTGTTATCGTACTTAGAGCAGTGCTAATAACTGTTGGCACAACTATCGCTAAATAGATGCCAAGATCCATTCTCGAAAGCTGAAATCTCATTACGGAAGGAAACAATTTATGTTGTGATTTAATTTACGGAGGAAATTGTGGTGAAACACAACGAAAACAGTAGAATAATGTATTGAAACTTTAAAAGATTTTACTATTTATCAGGTTAGTGCTAACGGAGTTGCTTTATAACTTTGCTTTTAAATAATCACCAAAGAGAGAGAGAAAATAGTGATTTCTATTGCAATAATAATGATTTTGAAGATTGGTGGGAAGTGGTAATAATGGCGACGTGCGGGAGTTTCATATCATTTCATGTTAAAATTGTACTGAACTTGGCTTGATTTAACTTTCAACTCTCCAGGGTCGATGAAATATGCAGCAGTAGTGATCGATTGAATCGAATATTATCACTTATTTCCATTGTTGGCTTTTTGCCTTCAGATTACAGTGATGTTTTATATAGGCACAAGGTCTCGGATTAATAGATATGATGAAAGAAACTTGTGTAGGCGCAGGCGTATCTTCTTAACAGTTGGTTGTGAAGTTTGTTTCGAAACTAAGTGATTTCGACATTGATCGCATGGCGCGGTATCAAGAGTAATCTTTCTTTAGTAATCTCGGATCAACTAAAGTCTTACAATAGATGAAAGCTGTGTGAAACCCACCAGGAACTGCTCTTATTACTGGAGGAAGAAGACTTAATACGTCGCTCAGTTTAACAGCTCCTCTTGAAACTTGAATGGAGGCAGGTGGGCTTAGTGGTTGGGGTATATTACTCAAGATTGCAAGAACGTGGTTTCAAATGGAGGACCGGGCGATGCGCTTTGTTCTTGTGTAAAACACTTAATTTCACGATGTTCCATTTAACTCAGCGGTAAACGACTAACCGTGCGATGAAGAAATGCTGTGATCTCTGTCTCTTATACGTTATGAAAACTTGTAAACGACCCTATTAGCTCTAGGATTCGATATAGTTGCATTTAAGGGTTACTCGAACCCTGGGTACTGGTCTGTGTATAGCTTCCTCTCCTCGTCTCAACAGTCTCGGAGGCCATGAAAAATGTTATGGGGTGTTGCTCTTTCTCTTCTAATTAAATCATGAATACATACATACTTACAATATATATAAATACATACATATGTGTGTGCGTGCGTGTGTGTGAATATGCATATACATATACGTACATACATACATGCATAGATACATTTTACATAAGTTCAATAATGAATTTCCAGAAATAGGGGATGGGTGTAAGGGGATGAAGCGCTGTTTATCATCAAAAATCCATCTAACAGAAAACTTGAGTTATATAAGAAAAAATTGCATTAGTTCTTCAATATATTTGGACTATAGGCGTGGGAGTGGCTGTGTGGTAAGTAGCTTGTTTAAGAACTACATGGTTCCGAGTTCAGTCCCACCTTGGGCTATTGTCTTCTACTATAGCCTCGGGCCGACCAAAGCCTTGTGAGTGGATTTGGTAGACGGAAACTGAAAGAAACCCGTCGTATATATATATATATATATATATATATATATATACATGTATATATATATATATATATATATATATATATATGTGTGTGTGTGTGTGGTGTGTGTGTGTGTGTGTGTGTGTATGTTTGTGTGTCTGTGTTTGTCCCCCCAACATCGCTTGACAACCGATGCTGGTGTGTTTACGTCCCCGTCACTTAGCGGTTCAGCAATAGAGACCGATAGAATAAGTACTAGGCTTACAATGAATACGCCCTGGGGTCGATTTGCTTGACTAAATGCGGTGCTCCAGCATGGCCACAGTCAAATGACTGAAACAAGTAAAAGAGTAAAGAGAGTATATATTTCAATAGAAAAGTAACTTAATTCTGTTAACCTATTAGATATGAATTTTAACCTAAAAACAGGTAAACATGCACCATACCATAAACCGAATTCTAAAATAACTTATATTGATATTAAAAGTAATCATCCAAAGTCAATTGGTAATTGTTTAGTTAAAAATATAGTCAGGAAATGTTTGAGGAAAATAAAGACATATAATATTGCTTTGGGAAAAGAAGGATATAAACAGAAAATTAAGTATAATTAACAAATTGTTAATAATATGAGTATAGATAATGAGGCAGGAACATATAATAATAATGTGAAAAACCCAAGATAACGGCTAGGATTAAAATAAATAACACGAATAAAGAAGAAATAGATAATAGAATACACTGTGGAAATATGCTAAGAATAACCTAAATTAAAACGGAGTAGTAAACATGGATAAAACAGACCAAAATACTAATGTATATATCCATATTGCGATAATAAAGATGTAAACCTAGATTAGACCTGATAAAAGAAACACGAATTATGATAGAAATGGGATATATAAAAATAATGTAGTTTTTGACAAGATTGATAACTTGAAATCTGATGATGATAATAATCATAAAAATGGTAATTATAATACAAATAGAAATAAAAAAAATATACATATACTTTGTATAAAACCCACTAAAATAAACACAGGAAATTACTATACTACTAATAAAAAGTAAATGTTAATATTATCTGGCTAATCTTGCCCTTTGCTAAACAAATAAAAATTAATTTAATCAAAGTTATGCGCAGACTAGTAAATAAACACTCTACTTCTAATAAATAGAATGATATTAGTAAAAATAAATTTACAAAATTTGGTTTTTCACTTACTAAAAATTTATTTAGATATATATCTTCAATTAATAATACAAAATTAATTTATTTTAATGAGAATCATAAAATTAATATTTCTTCGAGAAACAGCAAACAATACATCTACCTGGCGTAATTGTGAAAATTATAGTCTAAACGGTCAGGGGGAAATAACCACCAATAAACTAATCTTTTAGTTAATTCCAAAGATAATCTGAATAAATTTTGCAATTGTAAGGTTAAAGAAAAATGCAAATTTAATAATTATTGAAAATTTAGGAATCTGATATATCAAGCTAACGTAGAAGCTCTTCTATATTGGATCAACAAAATGTTTTGTGAACACTAGAATTGCTAGTCGTGGAGGCGCAATGGCCCAGTGGTTAGGGCAGTGGACTCGCGGTCGGAGGATCGCGGTTTCGATTCCCAGACTGGGCGTTGTGTGTGTTTATTGAGCGAAAACACCTAAAAGCTCCACGAAGTTCCGGCAGGGGGTGGGGGCGACTCCTGTTGTACTTTTTCACCACAACTTTCTCTCACTTTCTCTTCCTGTTTCTTGAGTAACGCTGCAATGGACTGGCGTCCCGTCCAGGGGGAACACATACGCCGCAGAAACCGGGCCCATGAGCCTGGCTAGGCTTGAGAAGGACGGAAAAAAGGATTGCTAGTCATATGAGTTCTTTTAGAAATCTCCACAAACATAATAACACAAGCCATAGCAATTTCATCTCCAGATGAAAGGATAGCAATATTAGTTTTAAAATTAGATGGAAAATTTTAAGTTTTGCAAAATCTTATCGGCCGCCAAGTAGAATTTTTCCCTTTGTGCAAATGAATGGTATAATGAAAGGAGTGAACAAGTTTCGGCCTGTTTACACGCACCTAAATATCATTAAATATTCCTTAATTATTATTATTAATAATAAATAATAGATTAAATATGTTTTCCAAGAACCATTAAATATTTCTTTACTATTATTAAATAGAAGACTAAGTATATTGGTTAATATCTGTTTTAGATATGTCATCTAAAAATCATTAAATATTTCTATAATATCATTATTAGATAGAAAGCTAGATGTATCTGTGAATACCTGAGTAGACAACTACATTACTGCATTATAGATATTACAATATAATATATTTAAGTTTTAGAAATATATACATATAAATACCTATATATACATACACTCACACACACGTGCATATATATATACCAAATGGTCATTTCTACATATATATATATATACATAGATATACATATACATATATATATATATATATATATATATATATATATATATATATATATATATCTATATATATGTATATATATATATATATATATATATGTATATGTATATGTATATGTATATGTATATGTATATGTATATATATATATATATATATATATATGTATGTATATATATATATATATTCATCATTCATTTATTATTATTTCAATTAGTAGAAATGCAGGATATTTTACCATAATATACATAATTCTAACATAAGCATAATATCGTATTTCAAATATTTAATATATATATGTAAGATTAATATATTTTATCTAATTATATCGAGTTGTATTACAAAACAGATGGAATTTATTACAAGTAAATAGTATAACCATTAACATTTTTACAAATTAATTCGGTTTTAAATAAACTTCTAATGGATATTTGATCGAACTAACAAGATTATAAAATATTTCGTTGGTTTTTTTCTTTAAGCCAACATGACTCATGACGTAATACACATAATACATATCTGGTAGAAACATAATACACAATTTCTTGGTATATGAATAAGTAATCTAAATATCATGCATTGTGAATTTTTAAAAAACTTTTCTATCACAATATAGACTATAGATCCTTATTTCATGTTTATTATATTTTATTATCTTTATTCCCTTCTTTTACCGCTTTTTGGACAAATTTGAATTATTTACAACTATATATAACATCTGTATATTTAACAGAGGCTTAAACATAATATATATATGTATACACACACACATATGTATATATATATATATATATATATAATATATATATATATATATATATATATATATATATATATATATATATATATATATATATATATATATATATATATATATCACGTGTGTATCGTTGGCGATTTTCTTTCCCCGTCTTCCCTTCTTTGGACTCTTTCTATATTTCTGATGAAGAGCTCCGCTCGAAACGTGAAATCCTCTTTCTTTTCTTTCCTTTCCTGAGCGTCCAATAACACTGTACTTATTCCACGTCCTCGCGTTGTTGTTTTTTTTTCTCGCTTGTTCATGTTTGCATCAACTATATATATATATATATATATATATATATATTATATATATATATATATATATATATATAATAGCCACTACACATTCTTATTTTCTCTCCTTGTTTCTTTCTGTGTTCCTTTCTGTGGAAGAGCGTAGGCTCGAAACGTTGAAGACTTTTCACTTCCCGAGCGTTATACTAATACATCTGTTTGTTGTCTACACCACCTGTCTTCGTCTTTTGTTTTTTTTTGTGAATGTGCATGTCCGTATGTGGATACCGTATTTTCTGGTATATTGCCCATTTTTTTGGCTGATTTCCTTCACTTCCCAAACAGAAATGACTAATTCTGCCTGTTTTAGACAAAAGTATTAAAGTTGAATTTTTGAGACCAAAATTTACAGCCTCTCCTCCAAAAGGTAAGTCGACTTGTACACCGAAACGACTACTGAGTACCAAAAATTCCGTGTAAACTGTAGCAGGTTTTGGAAAGATAGAGACGGTGTTTGAATGTTTACAGTATACGTTTACCGGGTGCAACATCGACTTGTATGCCGGAAAATGCGGCAAAAATAAATGGAAAAAATCATGGAGGGACAGGAAGAGGAGCTATGTGGTCAGTAAACGTGTTGAAAATAGCAGCTAAATTTACATTTACGACGATAGCTTACACTTATAAAAAAAATGTAAGATTTTAATGGACAATGTGGTTTTAGATTCATGTTTCCTACACACAAGGATGGTCGAAGGGGAAACGTGTCAATGATCCAACACTTAAGAGAGTTTTCGACTTGCTAGAAATGACAACAAAATTTCCCTTAAATTACACACTACTTAAAAAAACAAACTGTTATTTGAGTATACAGTAGACAATTTAGAATTACGTGTACAAAACAAGAAGGAAGAAGACGGTATAGCCATGGTTATAATGCTTTTGATCATATGTCTTCTGTATCAGAGATGAATTTTGGTTAAACCACATGAAGAAAGTGGACATAAACCAACAAGGCGGGCTCGAGTTGGTCAAAGTCTAGAATAGGAGCAAAATTTTCCTTAAGTCATACATTACGATGTTAAAAAGTGACAAAGAAAAGAATAACATTGATCAGCCTAGGGTTAAATAACAGTAGCTACAGCAAAGTGGACAAGAATGATAACTGAATGTGTGTGTTTGTTATTTAGTCTTGTTCATTTTTCTATATTAAAAACAACAAAACATGAAGATATTTATTGTGTATCTAAATATACATAAGCTTTGTTGTTCATCGTTTCGAGAATATTTTTGCCACTTATAGCATTAACAATTTTTATACATATATTTATATGTGCGATAAATAATCCATACACCTTCGCTACATTTCTTTGAAATAAAGAATTTATTTTATATTTTATGATAAAAACTATATTTTATGATACTTTGCTAGAGAAAACACATTTCCCTCTACTTTATGATAACGAGAATTACTGTACGTCGTATGGTATAATAGTTTATGATAAAGATTACATTTCATGGTACTTTGTGACGAAGGATATATATACACATTTAGATAAAATAATAATATTGTTGCTTTCTTTTTGTTTTTCTTTTGTTTTTCTTTTTGTAAAAGGATAGTTTGAAATCATAAAACAAGGATAACTCCTCCACGAAGCACTTCAGTTTATTGGAGAAGCTCTTCATGGCGTTGTTTTGAATGGTTGTAATGTTGCTACAGCCGGGTTTCTGTATCGGACTACTACTACTACTACTACTACTACTACTACTACTACTACTACTACTACTACTGCCACTACCACTACTACTACTACTACTACCACTACCACTACTACTACTACTACTACTACTACCACTACTACTACTACTACTACTACTACTACTACTACTACTACTACTACTACTACTACTACATAACAACAACAACAGCAATAATAATAATAATAATAATAATAATAAAAACAACTATGACGATTTAAAGTGGCAAATACGAAGGTTGTAGTCAATGAAGAGAGTAGACATGATACCAATAAGTGGAGCACTTGGAAGCATCAGCACTTAACTACCAACATGGCTGAAAAAGATCGGTACAAATGTGAGGGTAGAGCACCTACAAAAATCAGAATTGCTTGGCACTATAAGAATTCTTCGCAGGGTTCTTGAAGCATGACCAGCAAACAAGTGTCATCTTAGTCTGCTGGCAGTGGATAAGAGACACTTTCCATCATACCCAACAAAATTAGCTGTAAGTTTTCATGAAATAATAATTTTAATAATAACAAAAACACTCAGAGAGCACAAACCTCCGCCAAGGCAACACCAACGTCATCTCAATGATTAGCCAGAGATGATCTATAAAATGAAAATATCTGAAATAAAGTCGACTATTCTCACAAATGAGAATACTAAAAATGAACCTGATCGCTCTCAAAAATTAAGTAAAACAACAGGAAAAATAATCCAAAATCCTTGTCGGGTACCGGATCGATCCCAAAATCTAATCATTTCGTGCCAGTTACAAGGCCATACATCTCTGAAAGTTTCATCCGAATCCATCCAACGGCTCTTGAGATATTTTGTCAACGGCCAAACAAACAAGCAAACACGACTGAAACAATACTTCCGCCTTCGTTAAGGCGGAAGTAACAATAAGAATTCTTTCTACTGAAGGTACAAGGACAGAAATTGTTGGGGATGGGACGAGTCGATTACATCGACCCCAGTGCGTAACTGGTAATTATTTCATCGACCCCAAAAAGATGAAAGACAAAGTCGACCTTTGTGGAATTCGAACTCAGAACGTAAAGACGGACGAAATGCCGCTAAGCATTTTGCCCGGCATGCTAACGATTCCGCCTGCTCGCCACCTTAAGAAGAAGAAGAAGAAGAAGAAGAAGAAGAAGAAGAAGAAGAAGAAGAAAAAGAAAAAGAAGAAGAAGAAGAAGAGAAGAAAAAGAAAAGAAAAAGAAGAAGAAGAGAAGAAGAAGAAAAAGAAAAAGAAGAAGAAAAAGAAGAAGAAAAAGAAGAAGAAAAATAAGAAGAAGAAAAAGAAGAAAAAGAAGAAGAAGAAGAAGAAGAAGAAGAAGAAGAAGAAGAAGAAGGAGAAGAAGAAGAAGAACAACAACAACAACTACAACCACAGCAATTTCATTTATTTGGCAATGATGATGGGGGTCAATACAAAGGTAGGCATAAAGTGTTGGGGTTTACATATAACGAAATGATTAAAAAAGAGGTCAGTATACACTGAAAAGGAAGGGACATATACATAGCATACAAAGGTTTAAAAAAAAGGGAAGAGGAGAGGAGGAAAGGATGATGGAGATGTAACCTTCTTGATACAGGAGGACCTCTAGGGATAATCGAGGAATCTCACTGTCCGAGATTTATCTGAACACCAAGAACAGGTGCCCTCTCCTCTCCGACTTACAGCTTTACACTAAGAGTGGCACCATCCACTCTTGCCATTTTCGCAACTGATAATAATAATAATAATAATAATAATAATAATAATATAATAATAATAATAATAATCATAATAATAATAATATGGTTGTAAAGATCAGTTACTCATCAATAAGATGATCTTGGAAGATTATCACAAGCAACACAAAAACCTGCCGATAAAAAAAGCTTTTGATAGTCTGCCACATAGTCTATAAAAAAGCTTTTGATAGTCTACCACATAGCTGGATTAAGAAATGCCTGGAAATGTATAAAATAGCTCCTACTCTGCGAAACTTCATGTCTGTAAGTTTGAGATCATGGAGAACCATACTGACTTTGAACCGTAACAATGAATCTCTCAATACTGGAGATGTAAGAATTTCATGGCGCATTTTCCAGGGTGACTCTCTATCGCCACTCCTCTTTTGTCTAACCTTAATACCTCTCTCGAAATTGCTCGATGATGTACAATATGGCTATAAAACGTTTGATAAAAATATAAATCATCTCATTTACATGCATGATTTAAAGCTCTTTGCAAAAAATGACCAACAGCTACAGGATTTACTAGAAATTGTTAAACAATTCAATGATAACATCAGGATGCAATTTGGCCTCGATAAATGTACAAAAGCTACCTTTATCGAAGGAAAAATGGCAGAAAGATCCAATGTTAATCTTGTCCAATAGAATGTTATAAAGGAGTTAGAACCAGAGAAGTGCTACAAAAACCTTGGGGTATTTGAAGGTGATGTAATCAAACATTCAATGATAAGGGAAAGGATCAGACGAGAATGTTACCGCAGGGTAAGAACAATAATCAAGACAAAGTTGAATGCAAGAAACAGGATCGAAGCGATCAATACTTTAGCCATACCGGTCGTGACTTACAGTTTCAATATCATTAACTGGTCATTTACTGAAATATGTAATCTTGACAGAAAAATACGAAAATTGTTGACAATGCATAGAGTGCATCACCTTAAGGCAGATATAGAACGACTTTACCTGCCATGAAAAGAGGGTGGCCGTGGACTTTTACGACTGGAATTAACAATGAAGATTGCCACAATTGGCTTAAACATCTACCTGAAAACGCTGATGAGTGGATGTTAAAACTTGCCTTAAAGCATGAAAACAAGAAAGCATCATTCTCAGTAACAAAATAGGCAAAGGAATATGTAAATGAATTCCAAATACAACAAATTCCAGAATTAGACGTACTGGAAACAAGCACAGAAAAAGCTAAGCGTATGTAAACCCGTGCTAAAACTGCTGCCTTAGGTATACTGATAAATGACAAGAAAAACCTCTTATTGGCAAATACCCAAAGAAAGCTAATAATGCCGATGTTGACAAAGCCCTTACTCATCAATGGTTAGTGTCTTCTGGCTTAAAATCTGAAACAGATCAATGTCTACCTAAAAGGAGCTACCAGGCCAACATATTAAAGAACGGCAGTAGCCCAACATGTCGTGTATGTAAACAACAAAATGAAACCATTGATCATGTTGTCTCCACGTGCAGTCTTCTTGCGCGTACAGGGTATCTAAATATGCATGATAGAACAGCACCGTATATTCACTGGGTAATTTGCAAAATACCTTTACCTGTGCCATGATAAAAACTAGTGGAAAGGCAAACCGCCTCCAGTTCTTGAAAAGGATCACATTTCACTCCTCTGGAACTTCACCGTTCAAACTGACAGAAAGATAATGTCACCTTTCTTCTTTCCTAATCTTGACTTTATACCCAGCATTTCTTTATTGAACGTGATATTTGCAAATCTGAGTTACTTTTGCCGTCGTTGCTCTTAAAGTTGTTATTATTGAATCACCAAAATCCCTTTCATTCATATAAAAACCCCACAAAATAATAATTTTTTTGCTTGTTTCTAAAAGTTAGTCCTTGGTTTTAGAATATTTTGCCCGATTTTTCTCGTTTTTGTGTGTTGCCTCTTCATTTGCAAAGACTTTTGTTTGTAGGAAGCACTTGATGCCGGCATTTTCTTTTGAATTAAAAACATGTGAAAAAAG
The DNA here is from genome assembly GCF_006345805.1 of Octopus sinensis. Lineage (NCBI taxonomy): Eukaryota > Metazoa > Mollusca > Cephalopoda > Octopoda > Octopodidae > Octopus > Octopus sinensis. Next base: position 70,060,075 of record NC_043002.1, read on the forward strand.
CCCCCCGTTTTTTTTTTCATCCAAACATGGACAAAAAAGTTAACAACAGCCTGCTTATCATCCTTCCTTTCCTTTGAATAATCTCGAACAAATTGACGCAGAGAAACGAATCCCAAACTGAATAAGTGATAAAAATGTAATCCAGAAACGAAGGCATTATACAGTAAAATCTCAGAACTACAACAGCAAAACAACAACGTCAATAATAATAATAATAATAAACCAGACAGTGGCTCTCTGGAAGTGTTATCATGTACATTGTTTTGTCTTGGTTTAAAAGACAGGCTACTGCAAATATTCTGCTCAATACCACAGATTTGCTTGTCAATTGTTTGACCTTAGCCAGTTGAGCATGTCCCTTAGTGACTGACGATATGTGCATCTCTGATCACGAGCAGAAGTAGTGGGGGAGCATCATAGCCATGTGTTGGGAGGGATTCTTTGGGGTTTGAATAATTCACCTCTGGAAACATGGGTGTTTCGTTCAACATACTTAAACAACCCTTATTCAGGGACCTTTTGAGCGGGATGGGTTACTCGACCAGAAGAAAATTCTAACTGGGCCCCACCTGCAAGGTCATGTGCTGTATATCTTGATATGAGATCACCATGTCGCACACACATGGTTGTGATGCATGTGTCTAGTGTACCCTTATCAGACAGGTAATCATGATGGGTATACTGGGCTTCGTATATTTTAACCCAGTGTCACTTTGATGGCATTCCCTGCTCTCTCACTCAATAATAATAATAATAATATTGGTTTCAAATTTTTGCACAAGGCTAGCATGTTCGGGGGAAGGAACAAGTCGATTACATCAACCCTAGTGCTCGACTGGTACTTATTTTATCGACTACGAAAGGGAGGAAAGGCAAAGTCGACCTCGGCGGGATTTGAGTTCAGAACGTAAAGAACCTGAAGAATTACCGTTAAGCAATTTGTCCAGCAAGTTAACGATTCTGTTAGCTCTCTGTCCTGTTTATAACAACAACAACAACCACAAAAACAACAACAACAATAATAAAAACGGTTTCGAAATTTGGCACAAGGCCAGCAATTTTGGGGGAAAGGGTAAATCGATTAGATCGAACCCAGTGCTCAACTGGTACTTATTTTATCGACTCCAAAAGGATGGAAGATAAAGTCGACCTCGGCAGGATTTGAACTTAAAATGTAAAGGCAAACGAAATGCCGCTAAGCATTTTGCCCGACATGCTAACGATTCTGTCAGATTTTCTTCTTCTCTTCTTTCTTCTTTCTTCTTCTTTTCTTCTTCTTCTTCTTCTTTCTTCCCTTCTCTTCTTCTTCTTCTTCTCTTCTTCTTTTCTTCTTCTTCTTTTTCTTCTTCTTTCTTCTTCTTTCTTCTTCTCTTCTTCTTCTTCTTCTTCTTCCTCCTTCTCTTCTTCTCTTCTTCTTCTTTTCTCTTTCTCTTCTTTTCTTCTTCTTCTTTCTTCTTCTTCTTTTCTTCTTCTTTCTTCTTCTTCTTCTTTCTTCTTCTTCTTCTTCTTCTTCTTCTTCTTCTTCTTCTGCTTCCTCTTCTTCTGCTTCCTTTCTCTTCCTCTTTCTTCCTCTTCTTCTGCTTCCTCTTTCTCTTCCTCTTCTTCTTCCTCTTCTTCCTCTTCTTCTTCTTCTTCTTCTTCTTTCTTACTTCCCTCCTCCTCCTCCTCCTCTTCTTCTTCTTCTTCTTCTCACCACCACCACCACCACCACCACCACCACCACCACCACCACCACCATCACCACCACCACCACCACCACCACTACTACTACTACTACTACTACTACTACTACTACTACTACTACTACTACTACTACTACTACTACTACTACTGATTTCTTTTTTCTTTTATTTTTAAACAAGAATGATAATAATTTGTTTATATAGCTACAGGATGCTAAAACAAACAAACAAAACCTGGTGTATTTACGTAACTACCTCTGACACTTTGTCACGGTTCAAACGAAATATAAAAAAAAATAAACGAAACAAGACATAGATAAATAAATGTACAAGACTTTTCAACGTTAGGAAAATAAAATAAAAAACAGACCAGAAAACGCGCCGCCAAACATATTCCAAGTTTACGAAGACGTTGAGATTTCGAATGACGCATTCCATCCAGGTTCATCGAGGTCACATGTTGTCTCCATTCTTAGTTTCCTCTCCCTCTTCCTGGTTCCACTCCTCTGCAAGAGCCCACCCCTATGTCTCCACCAGTTTCATTCATTCCTCGATTAAATTAATGATGATGTTTGGTTTTTTTATCATTGTGTTATTAATTTCTTTATTGTTTAGTTTGTTTTTGTTTATTTCATTCGAATTTTCTTATCCTCTTCTCTGCTCTATTGTTATGTTTGTTTTATCTTTCTCTCTTTATACTCCACCCCACGCCCACTCCCGCCCTCTCCCCATTTCTGTTTAGTTTCATTCCTCAAAATGCCATTATGGGTTTCTGTTTCTTAGGACGCTTGTCAATTTCTTACAGTTACAGTTACAGTACTCGGCTCTTTCTCTTCGTTCTTGTAATGTTTCTCGTAACGTAATTGCAGTTTACGCGTTTTGATCTCGACATCATCATGAACATCGTCATTGTTGTCGTCGTCATCACCGTCATCATCGTCATCATCATATTCATTATCATCATCATCATCTTCATCATGATCCTCCTCCTGCTCCTCTTCCTCCCCTTCCTCTTCTTCCTCCTCCTCCTCCTCCTCCCATTCCTCTCCTCTTCCTCCTCCACCACCACATCCTCCTCCTCTCCTCTTCCTTCACTTCCTTCTTTCCCTCCTCTTCTTCATCCCCCTCCCTTCCCACCTACTCTTTGTGGTCTTCTTTCTCCTACTCTTTGTCCTTTTCTTTCTCCTCTTCCTCCTCCTCTTCCTCCTGGTCATTATTATCATCGTCATTATCATCATCCCCTTCCTCCTTCTCCCCTTCCCCCTATCCCTCCTCTTCTTCGCCATCATCGTCGTCATCATCATCATCATTATTTCCTCCTCCTCCTCCTCCTCCTCCTCCTTCTTCTTCTTCTTCTTCTTCTTCTTTTTCTTCTTCTTCTTCGTCGTCGTCGTCGTTGTTGTCGTTGACATTACGTTAAGCTGTATTTCTGAGTTCAAATTCAATCTGAGTCAGTCAGTGAAAGAGTGTGTGCGTGTGAGTGTGTGTGTGCGTGCATGTGTGTTTGTGCGTGCATGCGTGCGTGTTTCCATAAAATAATCCTTAAATCAAGTACTGAAATCGATTTGATTCGGTTTGACGCCCCAACTTATTTTTAGATGAGACATGTAATTATCGATTAAATCGATCCCTATGCAAAATTCAATTCATATTTTTGCTAATCCCGAATGGCAGGTGCTTCTTAGTAGTCATTGGACATGCTAGATATAGCAACCAAATAACCATCACATCAAACTCAACCGTTCTATAAAAAGAAGGACATGTTGGATTAAGGTAGTTCTAAATATACGAAAAGACGGGATTATCATGGCTGGAACGCTTGTGATGATACGTCTACTTAATCATTTTCATCTCTTAGTGATGAAGAAAAGGGTACCTCCCGCAACCCTTTATTTTTTCTGGTACTTAGAGACTGGCAGGGGAATAGAAACACGAATGCTTGCAACGGAATGAAGTCAGTTAAAGGCAACCTAAATCCAGGTTATGGAGTTAAACAGGATGACGGATTAAAATTTTCTCTCTCCGAACGCCGAATACAAAAATCCGAAGCAGAGATTGCAATAAGATTGATGCACTAACTCTTCCGCCATTCCATCATTTCGAACTGATGCTCCTGAAAAGATGAAAGACAAACATCATCGTAACCTTAGTAGGATTTGAACTCGCAATGCAGAAGGCCGGAATAAATACCACACTCGAAAACCACTGCTAAATCACCGCTTTGGAACCAACAAGCTGTAATTACAGTTCCGGAAGGATGTAAGACAAAATCGAAATTCTCCTCTAGGACATTTGAACTCAAATAATGAAAATACGCCGTCCAATGTAAAAGTATCATTGGCCACTCGCTTTTACTTGTTTCCTTACTTTTATACTCTATATTTCTATAAGATGGACAACAGTTCGAAACGCTGAACTTTTCTGTTTCTTCTTTTATAGTGTAAAACTAATTACTTCGTACTGCCGTCTCTTTCTCCAACCCCCTCCTCCTCCCTACCTTCTTCCTCCCTACCTACCTTCCTCCTCCCTCTCTTCCTCATCCACTTCCCTGTCGTCCTCCTTCTTCTCTTCCTCATCCACTTCCTCGTCCTCCCCCTCTCTGACTCTCCTCCGTCTCTTCCTCTTTCTCCTCCTTCCTCTCTTCCTCTTCCACCTCCTCCGTCTCTTTCTCCTCCCCTCCTCTCCCCCTCCCTCCCTTCCTCCTCCCTCTCTTCCTCCTCCACTTCCCCGTCGTCCTCCTCCTTCCTCTCTTCCTCATCCACTTCCTCATTCTCCCCCTCTCTTCCCCCTCCCTCTCTCTTCCTCCCCTCCCTCTCTCTTCCTCCCCTCCCTCTCTCTTCCTCCCCTCCCTCTCTTCCTCCCCTCCCTCTCTTCCTCCTCCTTCTCAACCTGTTTATCTCCCCTCCAACTCCATGTATTTACCCCCCCTTCTTCCATCTCTTCTTCCTCCGCCTCATCATCATCATAATTATCATTATTACCACCCCCATCAACAGCAGCAGCAGCAGCAACAGCAGCAACAATAAATCAACCATGCTGCTGCGGTTGATGTTGCTGGTTTATAGGAATAATGAGCGAAAACATCAGTAAATAACACCATCACTACCTCCTTCCCATCCTCTTCCTGAGCAAAAATAACAAAAATAACAAATTTCGTCACTACCACTAACAAAAACATCAGGTGAATCACTGTAACCGTCACCATCAGCACCGTCAGCACAATCACCACCACCACCACCACCACAACCACCATCATTTCCAGCCTCCACCCCAACGACGCCTAGAAAAACTAACAAAAACAATAATATACCTTAAAATATTAGGCGATGTATATTATAGAGCATAATGATAATTATGACAGCGACGACGACGACGGTAACCACGGTGACGGCGACGACGGGAACGACGACGATGACGATGAAGATGAGGCAGATGATGATGAAGACGACGACGGCGACGATAATGTCGACGATGATAACGAAGAAAATACTGCGTTCTTTATTTTATCCTTTATTTGTAATTATGATTGATGACCGTGATTCTAGTTGCTGTATACAGTAGCAACAACTGTAGTAGTAGTAGTAGAAGTGTTAGTAGTAGTAGTAATAGTAGTAGTAGTAGTAGCAGCAGCAGCATGAATAGAATCAGTAAATTCCTAAACAAATGAATATATAACTTTGTACAAATTAAGGAATTCAACAACAAAAAAAAATAATAATTCTTGGTAGCAGCACTCTCACCATACGTCATTATTTCCTTTCCATCGGAGATGATGATGATGATTGATGATGATGATGATGATGATGATGATGATGATGATGATGATTATCATAATAATAATAAACACATATAACATACAGAAAATTGCACTACTAGGCACTGCACACATCCTACGCAAAACACTTTCCATACAATAACCATCAGAGCATCACAACAAATCACAGCACATACCCAAGGCACACAGAGCTGCGCTCGGTAGTGAAGTGAAAGCACGCTATAAAAATAAAACCACTGAATATTAATAATAATAATAGTAATAGTAATAGTAATAATAATAATAATAATAATAATAATAATAATAATAATAATAATAATAATAATAATAATAATAATCCTTTCTGCTAAAGGCACAAGGCCTGAAATTTTGGTGGTGGTGCGGATAAGTCAATTATATCGACCCCAGTGTATCACTGGTAAATAATTTACCAACACCGAAAGGATGAAAGGCAAAGCCGACCTCAGCGGAATTTGAACTCAGAACGTAGCGACGGTCGAAATACCGCTAAACATTTCGTCCAGCGTGCTAATGATTCTGCCTGCTTACCGGTTTACAACGACCGAACAACACATTCAGGTTCCAACCACGGATTTCTCCTAAGAAGCCTATCTAGGCCGACCATACAGATCACAAATTTGTTGTCTATGTAGCCGAACACCTTGAATTATGGACGACCAGCGCTACTCCTATCTACTATCTTACAGAATATCCCATCTCTTTGGATGTCCCGATGCGTTGGACATTGGCATATTTGGGAAATCCTGGTTACCTGTTAGACAGATGGAAACGCATGGGCAAGCTTGAGAGGCTTTGTTATCCCCTCTCTCCTATTATCTAATCCCACACAACTGACGCGTGCATCCGAGATGATGGTCCAATTACCTACTTGTACTCAAGTGGGAAATCTTCAGACGTGCAAAGAAATCTGGTCGTTCCGCCTCTGTTGGGACATAGACAACCACTGTTCTAAAGCATTGCGTTCGCTGCAGATTACGTACAATACCATCAATTCATCTGTGTCCATGAAGATGGTCCGTATCTTGAGGTCCAGCCCTTTCCCAAAGGATACAACGATTCTGCCTCCCGATTCCAACCAACCTGTAGATGCGTACACCACATAACGCTGTAAGTGAGCCGAAGGCTCGTATTTGGAAATTTTGGTCTCGTCGATGGTCACCGTACCTATATTTAGTGACTTAAGGTAGCTGAATTGGTTGTCCTGCATCCAAAGCGACCCCAGGCAACGTGCGTTCACATTGACTATTCTGAATATTCTAAGGCGATGTTAGTTAAAAGGGAAGAAGGTGAGAAAAAGCTCCTTACCTGATTCCTGTGGAAAGACAAGTTTTCCGTTCGTCCGGCTAAATGTGGATGTTTCCATGAGAAAATCTTTGCAGATTTCCTTAATATTCCCTTTGAAATCTCGGGATATTTGTGATTTACAAAGTGATATGCGTTTAGTGCTGTTTGATGACTTTTTATGTGCTGGTATGTAGTTTTTGGTGTGTAGTAGTCATTGTGTCTAATGCTTGTATGCTGATGTTTTTTTGTGACTTATGTTTGTGGCTGTGAAGTTAATGATTTTTTTGTTCATCTTGCTGGAGCTATTTTGGCCGTGAAAATGGGTGTGAACTGAGTTGAACTTGTATTTCCAGTGTCGGTGGAGTATGTGGTAGTGGTGATGATGATGACAGTGTTGTAAGAATTGATGTTGTTGTTGGTGGTGATGTATCATTGTTTAAATGCATTTCTCCCGTTCTTCCTATTGTTGGTAATCTTTGATCGCGATGCTTCTTCATTTTGTTGTAGTTGCTTTCATTGTTGGTGCTGTTGCATTTGTTGTTGCAGGTGCTGTTTTCATTCTTGTAGCAGGTGCCACAAACACTGTTACTGCAGCCACTGTTTGTGCAGTTACATGCTGTTGTTGATAGTTTTGTAGCTGCTGATTTCTTCTTCTTCTTCTTCTTCTTCTTCTTCTTCTTCTTCTTCTTCTTCTTCTTCTTCTTCTTCTTCTTCTTCTTCTTCTTCTTCTCTTCTTCTTCTCTTCTCTTCTCTTCTTCTTCTTCTTCTCTTCTTCTTCCAATCAGGACTCACGCCATTAGCCACAAAGAATAATTTCTAATTCGAGCCTACTCTAAGCTACTAAGAATGCGTGTGGCAACTTCAAGATCCACCCACCACACGCGATGGACTGGCGGTTGCACGGGCGCGAAAGCTACGGTGTTATCCTCATTCTGTAAACGGTGGCTTTTAACGGGTGGAGAGCTGAACCTTCCTGGGGTACAGAGGATTCGCAATCTAGACTAGGGTCTGAAAGTTTACCACACCATAATGGGTTATACTATGGTTCCTCTGCTATGTGACAGAAGTAGGAAGAAAGAGTGAGAGAAAGTTGTGGTGAGAGAGTACAGCAGGGTTCCCCCCTCCCTACCGAAGCCTCGTGGAGCTTCGGTGTTTTTGCTCAATAAACACTCACAATGCCCGGTCTGGGAATCGAAACCGCGCTCTTACGACCGCGAGTCCGCTGCCCTAACTACTGGGCCATTGCGCCTCCACAGCCGCTGCTGTTGTTGTCAGCAGGGGAAGCATTCTTTCAGCAGTCCCTGTTCGTTCTTGTTGGAGAGAGAAGGGTTAGAGGTGATCGGTGCTGCTACAGTTGTGGTCTTCTACCTTACAGTGCTAGCTGAAGATTCTGTTCTCCTGGTATTTCTATTAAGTCGTTGATCTGCTCTGGTGTCTCAAATTTCACGTGAATCAGAATTTTCAACTGTGTCCCAACCCAATTTTCTTTTATGTCTCGCACCGCGTTGGACTCTTCCAACACAATACATTTCAATACCCACCAGAAGCTTAATTCTGGTGGTGTTTCTGAAAATTTTATCCTGATCACTCCCAGTTCTAAATAAATAAATTGATAACAGTGTAAATTCCTCGCTTCTATGTATGACTATGGAGTGTTTCACGGTCAGGATAGTCTAATGAAAATTTACTTGCAAGTAACCATAAATGTTGGCATGAATGATAACATCTATGGTTTTTAAGTATAATTCAGCTTATTCTGGAAATATTCGTTTCAGTGTATGCCTTTTTTAACGATTTATATCTGTATATTATTGTTCTTGTATCTGTTTGCTCCAGGAACTTCAGTGATTGTATCCTTTTTATCGTGTCTGTTGATTCTTTTAGCTGCTTGTTCCAAGAACTAACGTTGCTTGTCTAATGGGACCGAATCCAACGGTTTTGAAGCACCAGCAAATGAGCTACATTTTGCCATGCATTCACTGCTGTGGCAGGTGGGGGTGGCAGTGGCTCCATTTCTTCTACTACACTTTGTTGTTTAACAGGGTGGCAGCAGCAGTTTTGATTTTCTTTCACTAGCTGGTAATTCTGTTGACTATGGAAACAGGTTTACCGTGGGGTGGTGAAGCATTTCTAGAATACTTTTATAGGGAATCTATGAAACCCACCGATGTTTTGTGGGGTATTATTATTTCAGAAGATTAATCTGTGACTCAGTCTGTACTAGCACTTCATCCGTGTCGGTAGTGGTGATAGCATGGTTGTAGCAGTAATTATTGGTGGGATAAGAGAATTTTGGCATTGATAGAGGCTGTAGTGGGGGCAGCGGCGAAGATGACATAGAAAATGAAACGAAAACTTGAATGGAAAAGAACAAAAGAAATCACTACATGGATCTTCAACAGTGAATAATAATGATGATAATGATGATGGTGATGATGATTATGATGATGATGTGATAATGAGAATGATGATGATAAAGATGACGATGATAAGGATAATCTTTATTAACAACTATAATAATAATATTAATAAGCACGATAACAACAACAACAACAATAATAATAATAATAATAATAACTGACACAAAGCATTATAAACAAGTAATAAACTAACAGTACATTATCAATAAAATGAATAAATAAAATAAACAGTGCCAAGTAAACAATAGATAAACAACAAGACAAACAAAAACAATCAAGAGACAAATAAGTAAATGAAAAAAAAAACTAAACAAACAAACGGACAAACAATAGATAAACAATAGGCAAACAATAAAATAAACAAAAAGCAAAGAGCAGAGTAAAAATAAAAGAAAGGATAAGAATGAACAAAAAGCAAAGAAGAGATAAAACTAAAAGGAAATAAATATAAAATGGTAAAGATTAAATAAAAGAAAGCAAAAGAAGATGAGAAAGATCTGGAAAGAGTAAAGGAAGGATATAAAGAAAAAAATAAACAAACAAGAAAATAATAAACTATGGAGAAACAATAAAATTGCAATTCAATAATACAAGAGTAACAACAACAACGACAGCAGAACAACGGTAATGGCAACAGCAACAATAACAATGTGAAGCAATAACAACAACAATAACAACAACAACAACAACAGCAACAACAATCTGAAACAATAACAACAACAAATGTAACAAAAATAACAACAGCAACAGCAAATGCTGAAACAACAACAACAAATACAGCAACTGTAACAACAACAACAACAAATACAGCAACTGTAATAACAACAACAACAATAACAATAACGACGACAACAACAATAACAACAGCAACAGCAACAACAACAACCTGAAGTAACAACAACAAACACGGCAACTGTAACAACAACAACAATAACAACAGCGACGACAACAACAACAAGTGTAACAACAAGAACGAGATGAACTGAAACATCAAGAGCAACAATGACAACAGCAGCAGCAGCAACAACAACAACAATACTAACAACATCAGCAGAAACAACGATAACAGCAGCAGCAATTGCGACAACAAGAACAACAACGAGAAGAACAGTAACAACATCAAGAGCAACAATGACAACAGAAGCAGCAGCAACAACTGCAGCACTCAGCACCACCATCACCACCATCCACCACCACCACCACCACCACCACCACCACCACCACCACCACCACCACCACCACCACCAGCACCACCACCACTACCACCACCACCAACCACCCACCATCACTCACCACCACCACCACCACCACCACTACGACCACCACCACTACCACCAGCACCGCCACCACAACCAACACCACGACGACTACCACCAGCACCACTACCATCAGCACCACCACCACCACTACCAGCACCACAACGACTACCACCAGCACCACTACCACCACCACCACGACTACCACCACCACCACAACCACCACCACTACCACCACCACCACCACCACCACCACCACCACCACCACCACCCCACCTCCACCACCCACACAACAGTAGACAAACAATCGACTTTGCCGTTTCATTAAAAACTGCATAAATCATCTTTGTTTTTTTTATTACATTTTTATTTCTGAAAGGTGGTTGGTGAATACGGACAGGAAATTAAAACAACAGTTATCCACAATGATTGTGGCGGTGGTAATGATGCTGGTGTATGTTTTAGTGGTGTTGCTGGTGGTGGCGATTGGTATTGGCGGCCGTAGTTGTATTGGCGGCGGTGGTGTTACCGGTGACGGTGGTATTGATGTTAGTGTTTGTGGTGTTGGTGGCGTTGGCGGTGGTAATAGTATTGCTGTAAGTGTTGTTGATGAATAGTGATGGTGGCGGTGAGGTTATGAATGCGTGGTGGGGTAACCGGGTGTGTATGTGTGTGTGTGAATGATGAAGGTCAGGATTTCTGTTTATTGTTGGTGGAGGTGAAATTGGCAGACATTGTTCGGTGGTTTTGTGGTGTCGGTGGTGGTGTTTGTGGTGGTTGTAGTGTTATTCGAAGAGTTGGTAATAGTTGCTGTGCTGTTAACATTGGTGGTTGTGGTGGTGATGCAGGAAGGTGTAGTGATGAAAATGGTGGTGATACTAGTAACGGTAGTGGTAGCAATCAAAGTGTTGGTAGTATTAGCAGTGTCGGTGTTAGTGGATATGGTAGTTGTGATAGCGGTGGTGGTGGTGGTATGGTAGTAGTGGTAGTAGTGGTGGAGGTGGTAACCATGCTGGATTTTCGTTGTTGGTGGTAGTGATGGTTGTTTTTGCTGTTGGTGGTGGCTGCTGGTGGTGGTATTGGTTGTTGGTGATGGGGGCTGTTGGTGGTGGGGGCTGTTGGTGGTGGGGGCTGTTGGTGGTGGGAGCTGTTATTGGTGGTGGTAGTGGCTGTTGGTGGTGGATGCTGTTGGTGGTGGTGGCTGTTGGTGGTGGTGGCTGTTGGTGGTGGTAGCTGTTGGTGGTGTTGGAGGTATTGGTGGTGGTGGCTATTGTTGGTGGTGATAGTGGCTGTTAGTGGTGCTGGTAGCTGTTAGTGGTAGTGGTGGCGGTGGCTGTTTGTTGGTAGTGGTGGTAGTGTTAATTGTAATAGTAGTCGTAGAAAAAATGGTAGCTGTGTCGATGTCGGTGGTAGTATTGATGCTGTCCATGGTGAATGTGTGGTAATGATAGAGGAAAGGGTAGAGGAGGTAGTAGATGTATTTGTGTTTCCGTTGGTGCCAGTAATGGTGGTGGAGGAGGTGGTTATGGTAGTGGTCACAGTAGTTTTAGTAGTTGCAGAGGAGGTGGTAATTAGGGTCGTGTTGGTGATGGTAGTGTTGATATTAGGGAAGATAATGCGTCGGGTACGTGGTTTAGTGGTTAGGGATAACGTCGTAACATCGTTATCTCTAACGTAACGTCGTGAGTTCAATTACCGGCGGGGCATGGTACCCTTAAGTAAGACAATTTATTTCACATTTCTCCAGTTCATTCAACTGGCAAATTGAATTATAATTCGAGAGTATATTTGATTGTTTCAGTCCTTGGACTACGGCCATGCTGGGTACCACCTTCATTTTTGATTTAATCGAACAACTCAACTCCAGCACATACGAATTTTTCTTCTAAAATTTTGGTACTTATTCTATCAGTGCCTTTTGCTAAGTTACGGGGACGTAAAGTAACCAACATCGGTTGTCAAGTGGTGTTGAGGGACAAGCGCACGCACGCGCACACACATACACACAGAGGCTCACATACAGGTCATTTAATGCACTCAATGTAAAAACACGAACTACTAACAGTTTCATACTTAGAAACGTGGGTCCCTCTGAACATTAGGCAATATTTTTCTCTCACTGGATGGATTATTTTTAGTTGATCCTACCTTAACGGAATAGTAAACTATACATACAGACATGTACATACGTACATACATACATACATACATACATACATACATACATACATACATACATACATACATACATACATACATACATACATACATACATACATATGATAGTAACATTGATCATCAAAGCAGTCTATCATAGACCAATAGCCGGGTTATTACCTCCCACTTTGAAGAGTATGCGTTTGCAATCCAGGTACAAGAAATATCAACCAAATACTTGATGAACAAAGGAGACAGAGATGCAGGAAAAACAGTAAAATTTGACAACCGATGCAGACTTTGTGGAGTTAACACCGATAGTGTCACACACATCATAAGCAGTTGTCCGAAATTGTATAACGAGATCCATTATAGGATAACCTCAAGGACAAAGAAATAAGAACCCACAGTATGGTGAAAGCCATAACCACTCATAATAAAAAGGAGTACTGGTTGAATGTCCCAGTGATTAACTTTAATAAAATGTAAACACAGTAGACCTGATATAATAATTTGGGATACAGTGTTCTACTGGTACTTATTTTATCGTTCCCGAAAGGGATGAAGGGAAAAGTCGACGTAAGTTAATAATAATAATAATAATAATAATAATAATAATAATAATAATAATAATAATATAATAATGATAATAATAATAATAATAATAATACTAATAATAATACTGATGATAGTAATAATAATAATAATAATGATGATGATGATGATGATGATGATGATGATGATGATAATAATGATGATGATGATGATGATGATGATGATAATAATGATGATGATGATGATGATGATGATAATAATAATTATGATGATATGATGATGATAATAATAATAATAATAATAATAATAATAATAATAATAATAATAATAATAACAATAATAATAATAATAATAATCAATACCGGCAGATGACAACGTGTCTCTAAAAGAAATGGAGAAACTTTCAAAATACAAAGACCTGGAAATGGAGGTAACCAGAATGTGGAATCTAAAAACAGAAACAATTCCTATCATTAGGCATGATAAAAAAATATTCAGACAAATACATAACAAAAACACCAGGACTTACAAACACATATAGCATACAGAAAATTGCACTACTAGGCACTGCACACATCCTACGCAGAACACTTTCCATACAATAACCATCAGAGCATCACAACAAATCACAGCACATACCCAAGGCACACAGAGCTGCGCTCGGTAGTGAAGTGAAAGCACGCTATAAAAATAAAACTACTGAACATAATAATTAATAATAATAATAATAATAAATAATAATAATAATAATAATAATAATAACAATAATAATAATAATAATAATAATAATAAAATATATAATAATAATAATAATTAATAATAATAATAATAATAATAATAATAATAAGATGTATCAATACCGGCAGATGACAACGTGTCTCTAAAAGAAATGGAGAAACTCTCAAAATACAAAGGACCTGGAAATAGAGATATAACTAGAATGTGGAACCTGAAAACAGAAACAATTCCTATCATAGTAGGTGCATTAGGCATGATAAAAAAATATTCAGACAACTACATAACAAAAACACCAGGACTTACAAACACATATAACATACAGAAAATTGCACTACTAGGCACTGCACACATCCTACGCAGAACACTTTCCATACAATAACCATCAGAGCATCACAACAAATCACAGCACATACCCAAGGCACACAGAGCTGCGCTCGGTAGTGAAGTGAAAGCACGCTATAAAAATAAAACTACTGAATAATAATAATAAATGCCCTGATGCAGTACCAGGCAGTGGCTCTCATGGCTTCTGATCTTAACTGATTGGAAGTGTTATCATGTATATTGTTCTGTCTTGGTATAAAAGATGGGCTACAGCAAATATTCTGCTCAATACAACAGATTTGCTTGTCAGTTGTTTGACCTTAACCAGTTGAGCATGCCCCTTAGTGGCTGACGATATGTGCATCTCTGATCACGAGCAGAAGTAGTGGGGGAGCATCATAGCCATGTGTTGAGAGGGATTCTTTGGGGTTTGAATAATTCACCTCTGGAAACATGGGTGGTTCTTCAAACATCCTTAAACAACCCTATTCAGGGACCTTTTGAGCGGGATGGGCTACTCAACCTGAAGAAAATTCTAACTGGGCCCCACCTACAAGGTCATGTGCTGTTTATCTTGATATGAGATCACCATGTCGCGCACATATGGTGTGATGCATGTGCCTGGTGTACCTTTATCGGACGGGTAGTCATGATGGGATATTGGGCTTCGTATATTTTACCCAGTGTCACTTTGATGGCATGAACTGCTCTCTCACTCAATTAATAATAATAATAATAATAATAATAATAATAATAATAATAATAATAATAATAATAATAATAATAATAATATTAATAATAATAATAATAATAATGTGGTGATGGACAAGAAACAATAAATCATATTATCTCTGGCTGCCCAGTCCTGGCTAAGAAGGAATATATTCACGGACACGACAGAGTTGGGACCTATATACACTGGAAACTATGCCAACATTATGGAATAACAACAGAAAAGAGATGGTATAGGCACACATCAGAAAAGGTCACAGAAAACGAGAAAGCAACCATACTCTGGGATATGCCGATACTCACAGATAGAGAAATTAAGGCCAACAGACCAGATTTAGTTGTCAGAGATCATGAAGGAAAAAAATGTTTTCTAATTGATGTATCAATACCAGCGGATAACAACGTGTCTCTAAAAGAAATGGAGAAACTTTCAAAATACAAAGACCTGGAAATAGAGGTAACCAAAATGTGGAATCTAAAAACAGAAACAATTCCTATCATAGTAGGTGCATTAGGCATGATAAAAAAAATATTCAGACAAATACACAACAAAAACACCAGGACTTACAAACACATATAACATACAGAAAATTGCACTACTAGGCACTGCACACATCCTACGCAGAACACTTTCCATACAATAACCATCAGAGCATCACAACAAATCACAGCACATACCCAAGGCACACAGAGCTGTGCTCAGTAGTGAAGTGAAAGCACGATATAAAAAATATACTACTGAATAATAATAATATTAATAATAAAAATGATGATGATGATAATAATATTGTTGTTGTTTTTAAGATTTGACGCCTTAATAATAATAATAATAATAATAATAATAATAATAATAATAATAAAATAATAATAATAATAATAATGCAAAAAATAATAATAATAATAATGCAAAAAATGATCAACAACTCAAGGGCTTACTAGCGATAGTCAAACAATTCAGTGACGACATCAGAATGCAATTCGGCCTCGATAAATGTGCAAAGGCTACCTTTATTAAAGGAAAAATGACAGAAACATCTAACGTTAACTTTGACCAACAGAATGTCATAAAAGAACTAGACCCAGTGGAGAGCTACAAGTACCTAGGGGTAATTGAAGGGAAAGGAATAAGGCATTCAGAGATGAAGGAAAGGATCAGGAGAGAATGCTATCGAAGAGTGAGAGCAATACTCAAGACAGAGCTGAATGCAAGAAACAGGATCGAAGCAATCAATGCATTAGCTATACCAGTCGTGACTTACAGTTTCAATATTGTTAACTGGTCAATTACTGAAATATGTCAGCTCGACAGAAAAATAAGGAAATGTTGACAATGCATAGAATGCACCACCCTAAGGCAGATACAGAACGACTCTATCTGCCAAGAAAAGAGGGAGGCCGTGGTCTTTTGCAACTGGCAATAACAATGAAGATTGCTACAATTGGCCTAGACACCTACCTGAAAAACTCTGAGGACTGGATGTTAAAACTTGTCTCAAAACATGAAAACAAGAAGAAGCATCATACTCAGTCACAAAACAGGCAAAGGAATATCTAAGTGAATTCCGAAATACAACCAATTCGGAATTAGAGAGAGATAGAATACAGAAAAAAACACAGAAAAAGCTAGGCGCATGAAAACCCGTGCCAAAAACTGCGCCTTAGATATTCTGAATAATTAAATGGCAAGAAAAACCTCTCTATGGCAAATACCCAAAGAGAGCGAATAATGCAGATATCGACAAAGCCCTGACCCATCAATGGCTAATGGCCTCTGGCTTAAAATCTGAAACAGAGGGGTTTATCATAGCAGCTCAAGATCAATGCCTACCAACAAGAAACTACCAGGCCAACATATTAAAGATCAGAAGCAGTCCAACGTGTCGTGTATGCAAGCACAAAATGAAACCATTGACCATGTGGTCTCCAAGTGCAGTCTTCTAGCGCCTACAGAGTATCTCAACAGGCACGATAGAGCTGCACATATATATCAATGGGTAATCTGTAAAAACCTGGATTTGCCCCATGAAAAAAAATGGTGGGGAACACAAACCACCCCCAGTGCTTGAAAATGAACAGCATCTCACTCTCTGGAAATTTCACCATTCAAACTGACAGGAAGATAGATGCAAATAGACCAGACATCATATTGAAAGACTTCAAACAAAGAACATGCCTCCTCATTGATATGACTGTCCCAATCGATATAAACGTATCTGTCAGGTCCTACCAAAAAACTGAGCAAGCAAATAAAGATCTTGAAATAGAAATCAGCAAAATGTGGAAGCTGAAGACTAAAACAATACCTGTTGTCATAGGTGCCCTGGGAATGATAGCAAAAGGGCTGATAGCTACCTAACTCAGATACCAGGAAACCCAAAATGGCAGGCAGAAGTTCAAAAGATAGTGCTCATGGGAACTGCTCATATCCTACGCAAAATACTCTCTATGTAACCTCAAGGTTTAAAACAACCATAATTTTCGGTTTAAAAAAAAAAAAAAAAAAAAAAACTTTTTTTTTTTTAGACATTCATTAGTACAACACATCCCCACCCCCAAATATATGGCACACTAGGCATAACAACAACATGAACTTCAACCCTGTTGTCTCTTGAGGTCTCTGGGTGAGACTTGGAGCCAACTTGTACAAATATAAAGCAAAAGTCAAACATAGAATAATAATAATAATAATAATAATAATAATAATAATAAATATTATTATCATAGCCACAGTAACAACTAGCAAAATCCGTGGGAATTTCGCTAGCGTATATAGCTACATGAAAAACAAACAAATAAGCAAAACAACATAACACAAACAACCAAAAACTTATTTAATACCGTTTCCTTATAATCCTAATTATAATCCTTATTAGCGTACGAGGTTTTTTCATTATTCAGATTCAATATTAATTTTCTTCAATTATAGCTCTTCGTAAATACCAATAGGAACATAACTAACGGAAACAACTTATTCAATTTTTCGAGGTAATATTTTACAAGTATCATATGCTCGTACTTTTCGCCACGTATCATATTAATAATACCTTGCTCAGAAAGGTGGCGAGCTGGCACGCCGGGCGAAATGCTAAGTGGTATTTCGTCTGCCGCTACGTTCTGAGTTCAAATTCCGCCGAGGTCGACTTTGCCTTTCATCCTTTCAGGGTCGATAAATTAAGTACCAGTTACGCACTGGGGTCGATATAATCGACTTAACCTGTGTGTCTGTCCTTGTTTGTTCTCTCTGTGTTTAGCCCCTTGTGGGTAGTAAAGAAATAGGCATTTCGTCTGCTTTTACGTTCTGAGTTCAAATTCCGCTGAAGTCGACTTTACCTTTCATCCTTTCGGGGTCGTTAAATTAAGTACCAGTTGCGTACTGGGGTTGATCTAATCGACTACCCCCCCACCAAAAAAAAAAAAAAAAATTAAGGGCATTGTGCCTAGAGTAGAACAAAATAATACCTTACCGAGAGCAAGTTTATATTTTCTAAAACTATATATTTCATTCGAATGAATTAATACCATTCTTTTCATATAAATATAAATATTTATTGTAAAATGTCTCTTCTCTCGAATAAAATTTTTGGAGCCTGATACAAAAATTCGGTCTCACGGTGTTGCACATTAAGCAAGTGTTTTCCATCAGATCTTCGAGTTGATTAATGCCCGAAATTAAATTCAGCAGACAAAGACACTGTGTATATGTTGCATGCACACTTGGTTGTATACTTTCTTATATGTATGCTTGTACGGATACTCTTTGATTTGTTTCAGGCATTTTGACTGCGGCCATGCTGGAGCTCTGCTTATTACTCAAAGAAATCGACCCCTGGACTTACTCTTTATAAGCCTGGTACTTATTCTATCAGCCTCCTTTGCCGAACCGCTAGGTTACAAGGACGTAAAGACATCAAGATTGTTGTCAAGTGATGATGGAGGGACAAACACAGACACAGATATACAAATACATACATACATATATATATTATATATATGACAGGCTTCTTTCAGTTTCCTATTTCTTTATTGCCCACAAGGGGCTAAACATAGAGGGGACAAATAAGAACAGATTACATGGACCCCAGTGTGTAACTGGTACTTAATTTATCGACCACCAAAGGATGAAAGGCAAAGTCGACCTCGGCGGAGTTTGAACTCAACGTAAAGACAGACGAAATACTGCTAAGCATTTCACCCGGCGTGCTAACGTTTCTGCCAGCTCACCGCCTTCTTTCAATTTCCGTCTACCAAATCCACTCACAAGGCTTTGGACGGCGCGAGGCTATAGTAGAAGACACTTGATCAAGGTGTCACGTAGTGAGACTGAAATTGGAACCATATGGTTGAGAAGCAAGCTCTTTACTACATACACAGCCACACCTGCGCCTACATACATGAAAGCATACGATGTATGCATATTAGCTATGTACAATAAGTGCTCAAGCGGATTTACCACTAAAACTCCGACCTGAACTGTGACTAAAGCAAAACAAAAATAGCGTTGTAGCTGACTAGCAATGAATGGCTATAAGTGGTTCCTTATTAAGCGGTATATATATATATATATATATATATATATATATATATATATATATATTCTAAGATATCTGGTTCTTGACTGATGACTGAGGGCTTCGAATGTCCCGTCCTGTGGTTCTTGTGTCGTCTCTGTGGTGTTTCATGTTCTTGTCCATGTCTGTAATTAATTTTACTGTTTACCTATATATATATATAATATATATATATATATGTATATTAGAAAGAAAGGATAAACATGCAAAATATGAGGTATCGTTTTAGGGCATGTAATTTATAATTTCAGATTTGTTAGGGTAAATAAGGGATCAAGAAGTTGTGCATAAATTTGTCATGCATCTGTTTCTAGAATAGCTGTGCATACAGTGAATATCTCATACAGCAAATATTTCCATTTAAAAGCCAACTTTTCTGTCTCCAGAAAGGAAGGATTAAGGAATAACTTTTATAAAGGATATTAGTAGTTAATAGTTCCATCGTTGAAGAATAAAGTAATATCTTTATTAAAAAAAAATTATTCCTTAATTCTTCGATGATGGAATCGGTAATTACTAATATCCTTCATTAAGGTTATTTCTTAATCCTTCCTCTCTGAAGATAAGATAGTTGACTTTTATATGGTAATCTTTGGTCAATGAAATATGCGCCATATGCGCCATATGCACAGCTATTTTAGAAATAACTTCATAATCCCTTTTTAACTCAAACAATTCTGCAATTATGCTTGAATTATAAATCATATGCTCTAAAGTCATATCACATGTTTTGCTTGTTCATTCATTTTGGTTAATCTCTCTTTCCTCTGTCTCTCTCTATATACGCATATATATATGTACGCTATATATATATATATATATATATATATTATATATATATATATTGCAAATAAGAAAATGGAGGAAAATAATAGTTGGTCATCAACTTTAGGACATTAAGAATGTTAAATTAATGGTAAAATATCTCTTTACCTTCACCCATTTAATACACTAGGTAATGTAATTGCAATGCAATAAAAAACTCTTGTGTATTAATAATT
>NC_043002.1:70083087-70085587 GCF_006345805.1 Octopus sinensis
ATATATAGTTATTTATTTCTATTTGTTTATTTATCTGTGTATTTATTATGTTTTCGGGATCCTCTATCGTCATATGTTGTGGTGTGCGCTAGTGCTCCATTCTAGTTTTCTATTGAGGCTAGGTTTATTTTCTATTATGTGTGTAGCTTTTGTAATTTGTCTGATTGTTGCATCTGTTCTATGTGTGGACAATATTTTAATTTCTATATTGTTGATTGATCCCCCGTGTTCCTGTTCGGCGTGTTGGTACAGAATCGATGAGTTTTTACCTTCTTTGAGTTGTCTCCAATTTTCATTTACCCGCTCTCCTATGCTTCTTGCCGTTTCCCCTACGTATGTCGCTGTCTTGTTACTGCATCGTCCCTCTACACATCTTATACTATAGACTACATTTCTGGCTTTACAGTTTATTTGTGGGCTAAATCTACATACAGTACAGTACTTAATCCGTACAGGGGGTTCTACTAAAAGGATAGGTTCTACCAATTATAGATTTGATAGGGTTGCCTGGCTTTTCAACAACCTTAATTCTTAGCTTAAGTTTGTCTAGGGTTCTTCTAAAGCAGTACGCCAGTTCACCTCCTATTTTCTTTTTTGTCCTTTCTATAGTGTTCCATGACTTGTTCCTATAGAGTGGGCAAATCCCATTCCTATCATTACATAATATATTATCAAATTTCTTCATGGCTCCTTTGTATACTCTGATCCTTTCTTTATGGCTGTAACCTGAGAACTGCATGCGGTGAATGAAATATTGTATGTGTCTCTTTAACTCTGTGGGCTCGCACATGCGTGACACATTTCTCCTTATTCTGACGAGGTCTGCCATCAAAATATTGAATTTGACATTGTCCGCAATAGCTGAGTTCCGGTGGATCA
The DNA here is from genome assembly GCF_006345805.1 of Octopus sinensis. Lineage (NCBI taxonomy): Eukaryota > Metazoa > Mollusca > Cephalopoda > Octopoda > Octopodidae > Octopus > Octopus sinensis. The sequence continues at coordinate 70,083,967 of NC_043002.1, forward strand.
AGTATTTTGAGGCCGTAGGTTTGGCATAGTATGAATGAAGGATTTGGGTTTTATTATTCACAATTTCTAGCCAGAGTTCAGTGTCTAGTACTGGTAGTCTATGGTTGGGGTGTTTAGTGGGGTAGTCTATTGTGACCTTAATACTCTGGTGGATGGAGTTAGCTATTTGCTGGATGATCTCCATAGTATTAGTTTCTATTACTATATCAACATTACTCTCTTGTGGGGGTGCCTTTACCACTATGTTGATATCATCAACATAGCGAGAGTACATGTTCTCTCGAGAGTATGGAGTTCTGTGTTAAGCGTTCTTTAAGCCTTCTGTCCCACCATACCATGAAAAGGTTGGCCACATCACCAGCGATACTAACGCCGATGGCTGCCCCCTCGTCCTGGGCATATATTTTATTATTAAACTTAAACGTGTGGCCTTTTAGGGTAACTCTTAGTGCATGTGCGATCATTTTCTTTACCTGATGGACATTTGCGGGGCTCCGTATGGCTCTGGTCCATCCGCGCCATCTTTCTATATGTGTCTTCCTAGCCATAGAAGTAATTGTGGGTGGTCTACCTCTTAAACATCTACTGGGGCAGAAACTACTAAGATTATGTTTATCTAAGTATTCATTATTACATGCCAGTCTAAGTAGGAGGCCCAGTTCCTCTGTATTGACATTACGGAACTCCACCTGGCTCTCGTTGATCATCTCCACGCACTTCTCCACCGCAAAATCTACGTCGATCGATGGGTATAGGGATACCACATCCATGCTACCCACCATACATCCTGTCAGGTCACAAGTGTTGTTAGTCATCGATCCTTCTGAGGAGATCTTCTGTGCTGTCACAAACATAAGGTGACATCCGGATTATAAGGCGTATGATCATTGAGAGGAAGTAGGAGATTCTGTAATTGCTAGCGATATTCGCTCCACAGACTGGTCTTGTTGGTGGTCCTGCTATAGGGTCAGTAGTTATTTTATGGTCCTTGCGAAGTCCATAAGTGTCGGGATATTATTGTTCCAGGCTTGGAAATTATTTGCTGTACGTTTCTGGGGTCCCAGAACAATTGTCCACACCATCATGTGGGCGTTGAGGACCTTTTCTCTCTCCTCATGCGCCTGTAAAGTTGTTATTTTTGTATTGGCGATATGAGGTTGCATTGCCTGGATGTTCGGTAAGCTGTCTATTGACATCCTGCCGGACTTATCTGTGGGCAGGCATACCCCCTCTCCGTTCCTCGTGCGCTGAATGAGCTTATGTAGGCTACATGCAGGTTTAATCCCGAGTTGTTGGGCCTCTGTCTTATTCTGTCTCTGTCTCTTAGTGTATAATCCTAAAATCTGTCTAAGTTTGGTCCTAGCTATAGTGAACTGTGCATCCATATGGTCATTAGTATGTCTTGGGATGTAGACTCTTTTGTTGAAGGGTAATGTTGTTGGATAAATCCGGCTCATGCAGTAAGATTTGTCATATACGTTGAAGAATTGAGTGTCAAAGGGGTGGGTATAAATGTCAATGGTCTTTCTAGGGTTATCTTCATTATCATTACTGTTTCAATCATCAGCCTTTTTTCGATTCGATTTATTATTATTATTACTAGTATTGTTGTTATACATAC
>NC_043002.1:70090587-70105587 GCF_006345805.1 Octopus sinensis
ATATTTTACAGTGAAAATTTATCGCGAACAAAATTACGGTAATATATGCATCTAAAATTTGAAGGGAAAATAAGGAGAATCTACTTGTATCTCTGGACTCTAACTGACAAGCTTACTTTATAAAACTCTCTAAGAACTAAAAAAGTATATCAGGAAATGAAATAAAACGTTTAAAGAAAGACTACATCACCAAAAATATTAGCAACAAAGCAAAACAACTAATAAAAATATAATAATATTGAGAGCGTAAACCACAAATGAGAAAATTGACACGAAGTAAGTAAAAACAAGAACAAGCGAAATTTAAAGCCAGAATACTTATAGAACAAAAAGCAAACCAGAAGAATACAAACAAAAATATAAATAAATAGGAAAATGAGGAAGATTTAAGATAGGTAATTCTAAAGGTGGAAATTACGACCACTACAGTCGAAATTTGGAAATAATTTTAAAATTACAAACTGTAGAAACTCTTCCCGCAGATCATTGGTTCTCAAACGTCGTCCATATGACTCCTGGAAACTCATATACAATTTTAGGAGGTCCATACCAGCTAAATAGTAAATAGTATATTAAGAGAGCATAAAACAGAAGTTTGCTTTAGGGGTATTTATTGCAAGAAACATCTAGATTTTTTTCTCTAACGTTTTACTTACTCTTTTACTCTTTTACTTGTTTCAGTTATTTGACTGCGGCCATGCTGGAGCACCGCATTTAGTCGTGCAAATCGACCCCAGGACTTATTCTTTGTAAGCCTAGTACTTATTCTATCGGTCTCTTTTGCCGAACCGCTAAGATGCGGGGACGTAAACACACTAGCATCTGTTGTCAAGCGATTTTGGGGGGGACAAACACAGACACACAAACATATATATACACACACGCACACACACACACACACACACACACCACACACACACACACACACATACATATATATATATATATATATTATATATATATACATATATATACATATATACGACGGGCTTCTTTCAGTTTCCGTCTACCAAATCCACTCACAAGGCTTTGGTCGGCCCTAGGTTATAGTAGAAGACACTTGCCCAAGGTGCCACGCAGTGGGACTGAACCTGTAACCATGTGGCTGGAACCAAGTTACTTACCACACAGCCACTCCTACTTAGTTCAAACTAAACAAGTTAATGTGAGAAAAACAAAATAGAAATTTTGAATGAAGTATCTATAAAACTAGGTTTTGAAGATCGGGTGGCTACAGAGATCCACCAGAATGAAATAGTTACCAAAAGCAGTTCATAGGTGAAAAATGTTTGAGAACCACTGCTGTAGACCTACAAAAGAACCTGTCAGGTATAAAACTGCAACAATTAAAAAGAAAAGAAAAACAAACTATCTCAGACCTAATTAAAAGAAACATATAACATTAGTATCTCCAGTGTAAATAAAACAAAGAATCTGACAAAAATATAATAGAGAGCAATGTCGCACCAATAACAGGAAAAGTAGGAGAATTTTGAGGAGGAGAAGTATTGGTAACGAAGGAATAAATTCGTACAAAATTGCTCAGAACAATAAAGAGAGGAATTTGAACACTCGTAAGAGGCAATAAATATAGAAGAAACTGGAATAGTGCAAAAGACACACAACTAGAAGGCATCTGGACATAATTGTATTCCAAACTTCTGTTTCAAGTATTTAACAGAGATACAATGTTGCTAATAGAGAAATTTAACGAGATATTGAAAGAGGCCGGCGACAACATTTGAGCTGTTAACGAAGAACAAAAGAAAACCGTCTCAATTCTTAAGGCTAAGTAAACAATGAATCTTAAGACTACCGATTCATAAGCTGCCTCTCTATAATCTGTCTATAATCATGTCATATAATTGCAACAATATGGCATAGGAGAGAAGCTGTAAAAATAAGTGTGATTGTAAATATCAATTATCAGTGAATGAAACCATAACCGAAGAATCCAGAAGGAGAAATACGGGTCAGAGTATGGCATGGATATCCTCCTCCTCCTCCTCCTCCTCCTCCTCCACACCATCATCATCATCACCATCACCATTATCATCATCCCGTGAATATTACTGTTTTGAGTCTTAGGAGTCCTAGAAACCGCCTACCAGGTTTCCATGGCGCAGAGGTGACCAAGATCACAGCATTTTCAGTGAAAGGAACACCAGTCCGTTGCAGGGTTATTGATTTACAGTTGAGTGAAATGGAGCAACGTGAAATGAAGTGTTTTTCGAAAGAATACAACACACCTCTCGACCCAGGATTCGAAACAACTATCTTGCGATTGTGAGTGCAACATTCTAACCACTCGACCACGCATTGATAAAATATCGGAAAATTTTCGACAGTATTTCCAATAGATAGGTGCAGGAGTAGCTGTATGGTAAGTAGCTTACTAACCAACCACATGGTTCCAGGTTCAGCCCCACTGTGTGGCACCTTGGGCAAGTATCTTCTACTATAGCCTCGAGCCGACCAAAGCCTTGTGAGTGGATTTGGTAGACGGAAACTGAAAGAATCCCGGCATATATATATATATATATATATATATATATGTATATGTATATGTATATGTTTGTGTGTCTGTGTTTGTCCCCCCAACATCGCTTGACATTGATGCTGGTGTGTTTTCGTCCCAGTAACTTAGCAGTTCGGCAAGAGAGACCGATAGAATAAATACTAGGCTTACAAAAAATAAGTCCTGGGGTCGATTTGCTCCATTAAAGGCGGCGCTCCAGCATGGCCGCAGTCAAATGACTGAAACAAATGAAGGAATAAAAGAATAAAGATAGATCCAGGAAAAACTAATCTTGCATAACATGGCACCAGTAATAAGCTGTCGACTTGAAATCACAATGCATTCCGCACTTTCCAAAAGCATTACTCTTCCAGCGATATCAACCAGCATTAATGCTAGCACGGAATGTTCGGTTTCTTTTGGCCAACTCTGTATCCTGTTTTTCCTGCAATGTGGCTTTCAGCTATACACCAAACCTTGTGCAGTTTTGCGATCAGCTTTGATCTTTTATTTCATATGAGCCTGTCATATCCATGATAAAGCGTTTCCTGTTTTTCTCTTCTGTTTGCGATTATATTATATTACATTATATTATATATCACATATTATATTATGTTATATTATATATTATATTATATTATATTATATAATATCTGTATGCAGTTTTGCGAAACAAAAATAAAGAGTACTCTACACGTTAAGTAGATTAAATATTTAATATTATAGTTAAAGTGGATTACTTTTCTGCTGGAACGAACAACAATTTTCTGATTGTATTCATATACAAACTTTAAACAAAGGAAACTTTGAAATGACGACGGTTTTCATGCTAGTGTTCAATAGCACGAGTCGACGGGCTGCAAACTTGCGATTTGCGTCGTTTACGACCAGAGAGAAACTGCAAGTAAAGAACTAAACTAAATACTATAAAAAATATCGCTTTAGCTACTTTCCTCTTTGGTATATTCCACAGATCTAATTGAAAATAAATGTCTATATACAAGGACGAGTCTGAGATCTGAGACCCCCCTCCGGTCACGACACAGACCATGGGATTGCACCTAGAAAGTTACCCTCCCAGGTACAAGTCCGGGCAAGGTTGTTTATGGAAGACAAGCAGTCGCCCATGCATACCGGTCTCACCTCCTCACGCCACCAGTGCTATCCATGGGAAAGGCAACGGCAGATACAGCTTGGCACCTGTGACATCGCAACTCATTTCTACAGATGAGTTAACTTGGAGCAACGTGAAATAAAGTGTCTTGCTCAAGAACACAACATGCAGCCCGGTCCGGGATTCGAGCTCACAACCGCACGATCGTTAGCTCGACGCTTTAACCACTGAGCCATACGCCTTCACACAAGGACGAGTAACATAGTACTAATCCACATTCCCAGCGGTAAACAGCTTTCTGTTTACTATGATTTCCATCTCCATTGTTGCCTGAAGTCAAATGTTAAGACAAGTTCTGTTACAAAGCACATCAGTGAAGGTGCATAACCTAGTGGTTAGATTGTTGCCCTCACGATCGCAAGATTGTGGTTTCAATTCTCAGACCGCGTAGTGCAGTGTGTTCTTGAGCAAAACACTTCGTTTACGTTGCTCTGCGACCACTTTGACATCTGACGTGTGGCAGGTCGTGCATTTGTTAAGCAACATCGGTTTGATGAAAGGAGTGAAGTAATGTACAGCAGAAACGTTTGATCACTATGAACAAATCATCACCTGGTAGCAAGTATCGTAGAACCTTCATCCATCGAATTGTTGAATGACCTCCTATTAATTTTCCTTTAATTTTCCGAGAGCGAATAAAGTATCAGTAATATACTGGCTAAAAGGCGGCAAGTTGGCAGAATCGTTAGCGCACCGGGCAAAAGGTTTTGCGGCATTTCGTCTGTCTTTATGTTCTGAGTTCAAATTCCACCAAAGTCGTCTTTGCTTTTCATCCTTTCGGGGTTGATAAAATAAGTACCAGTTGAGTACTGGGCGGGGGATGCAATCAACCTACCTCCGCTCCCGAAATTGCTGGCCTTGTGCCTGAATTTGAAATCAATATTTCAATCAGAAAAACCATATTTTCTGCTTTGTATTATTTTAGTTCGCAGGAGTGGCTGTGTGGTAAGTAGTTTGCTAACCAACCACATGTTTCCAGGTTCAGTCCCACTGCGTAGCGCCTTGGTCAGGTGTCTTCTACTATAACCTCGGGTCGACCAAAGCCTTGTGAATGGATTTGGTAGACGGAAACTGAAAGAAGCCCGTCGTATATATATATATATATTTATATGTGTGTATATGTTTGTGTGTATGTCCCCCAACATCGCTTGACATTGATACTGGTCTGCTTACGTCCCTGTAACTTAGCGGTTCGGCATAAGAGATCGATAGAATAAGTACTAGGTTTACAAAGAATAAGTACTGGGGTCCATTTGCTCGACTAAAGGCGGTGCTCCAGCATAGTCGCAGTCAAAATGACTGAAACGAATAAACGAATAAAAAGATACATTTATGTTCTGAATTCAACTCATACCGTGCTCGACATTACCTTCCTTTTCCAGGGGGCGTTGAAATAAGTATGAGTCATTTATGTATGTTGATTTAATCGACAATATCCCCCCTGCAATTTAAACCTTGTGCTGTCATTGTAAAGAATCCTTATTAGATCAACCACAAAATGGTGCACTAAATAAACTACATGTTTTTATGTCATCTCTTTTGATAGTGAACTTAACTTCGGTTGACGCTGATTTTTACCTGTTTTAGCTAATTTCATTACAAGTAATGAACAGCGCGTGATTCTATTGAATTATGTAAAAGCCAGGATAATACAATGATAACTAGCTGATGAGTTATCAACTTAAACGCCATAGAAATTAGGTTAGGATCAACTCCAGTTGTTAACTTCCATATCACCTACAAACACATCTCAACCTCTGCCCCACATACATCCTGTTGTTCCTCTCTGCCGCCTTTTCTGTTGTACTACACAGACCTCTGTTCATGGGAGCTGGCTGGTTTTGCATCATGTTTATCCATAGACTATCAATTAACCCCTGATCTTGTTATCAACCCATCCACGCCTTACATTGACCACTATGATCTGTCCTCTCTTTCCAGAACGTTGGCTCCCTGGAAAAACTAGGAGGTACACTGGATAAATCTAAATGCACAACATTAGAGCTAATCGATGGGACACTCATGGCTTGAATGTCTTTGCTTATAACAGGTGTTCCTAACCTTATTTTGTTTGTGGACCCTCTGAGAGCTATCTTGTCATCTGTGGACCCCATATATGCACGTATAAATTATTGAAATAAAATATTTCTTTGTAGGTTAGTAAAAACTAAGACTGAAACAATTTCGTTATATTCATAACATAAATTCCAAATACAAATCTTGAAAATTTCAATAAATACAGGTACCTCTCCTAGTAGACAAAATTCATTTATGGACCCACAAATTTTTCACTCGTGGACCTCCGTAAAGCTTCTGTTGACCCCGGTTGGGAACCCCTGTGTATTTTTATGTGTATGTTCAATAAGGGCCGACAAAGGGCTAAGCGTCTACAGCAGCAAACGTATAGGGATAACGAAAACAATAGAGAAAGTGTAGCGTGTCCAGAATACCGTACCATACTACATCATATGGAATAGAATTGCGTATGAGATGCATAGTATCATCCTGAATTTTGCAGAAGCATGATGAATATAAGACACAGGGTCATTGGATCGTGTTTTGTCATTTGACCGATCAAGTTTATATCATACTAGCAGTATCGCCCGGCGTTGCTCGGGTTTGTAAGGGAAATAACTATATAAGCATTTTTAGAGAGTTACTTCCCTTATATAATAGCAAAAAATGCATTAAAAATGGGAAAAAATGATGGTAAATTTTTTTTTAAATCATAGACTCATCGTAGACGCACGCTAATACCCAGAAGGGCTCGATATGAATCACGACTATAAGATACCCGCTTTTGGTTAGACTGCACCGCAAAATGTAGGAGTAGTTAGGAATCTAAATCGTAGGAGACAGACACTCACACAACTTCACTTTTATATATAAAGATATTTTCTAAGTCAGGGCTGATAGGGACTGTGCAACAAACAACAACAATAATAACAACTATCATTAAACTATCTTTTAATATTTTTTGTCACCTTTACTTTCTATTTTAGAGCACAGCATCTCCGCAGCATACAGCCCCTTATTTCAGGAGCCATAGAACTTTCTTCCGTATGCGTGTATTTTTGACAAGTAATTATCTCCGAAAACTTTCAGTCTTGTTTTTAATTACTCCAAAATTTCACGTTCATCAAACTTCGCTTATCCGTCTCCTCCCTCCCCAACCATACAGTTGAATATATTTCTTCTCTTCCTTTGAATATAATGATAAAGGTGATGTTCAGTAAACTTAATTAAGAACGATCCAAATGTTGGTGTAGATAATGAATATCGGAGTCATGTCTAGAAATACAATCGAAGTTTGCCTTTAACCGAATACCTGACAACTTTACCTCTCACAAATGGAATTAGGTAGGAACCGTAACAAATTTACCAAATTCTTCAAATTCTCTAGAGTATCAATGGGTCTGTTTCTAATCATCAATTTAGAAACTGTTCGTGCTGTTTTCTGCATTTAAGATATTAGTTTTGGCTATTGGAGTTGTAGCTTATTAAAAGTGATCAATTATTTGGTGACTTCTCAGATTTGGTTTGTGTGAGGGAGTTGATCATTTGTCTTAAGTTTGACATTGATAATCATCTAAATTATACAGAAACGTGTTTACATTGGAACAGTAATGTTGCCAGAGAAAGTAATTCATCAGAATAAATGCCTTACAATATATTAGTATTCTTTTTCCCTTTAGGATTCAGAGATCAAATAGAAGTAACAAGATTTAACATCGATTCAGGTTGGATAAAAAGCTGGACACATCCTTCCTCTACAAAATTAAGTTTGTGTTTAATGAATAATTCACTTACACACACACACACACACACACACACACACACACACACACACATGTTGATGTGCAGAATATAAATTTTCTGGAATACCTGGTTCTAAAGTCTTTCCAGATGAGTTATTTTTCTATTTTTCCGAACGAGGGGTGATCACTTTGGTTAAGATTTTTAAAATCTAAGCATATATTAAATTAACTCAAATAATTAAATGAAATACCGGTACCCGCGCATTTGTTTAAATTAGTGTTGATTATAAGCGGTCCGGGATGTCGGTGATGTACCTGTGCGTACGTATGTATGTGTGCCCGTACGTACGTTTCTATATGTATATGTATATATATATATATATATATACATACATACATACACACAGACATGTATGATGTGTACATACATACATACATACATACATACATACACACATGTATGTATGTGTTTATGTGTATTCTGCTATTCTGCTCACAGTATCCACTCAGTCATTTTTGTCTCTTCTTCTTCTTCTCTTTTTCTTTTTCATATACGTTTCCTACTGTTGATTGTTATTTTCCTCCTGTCAAAGCAACAATTTTTTTTTGATTTTCACTGAAGTTCAAATAGCAAGATGTTCAAAGCAAACATTTAAATCAATAAAGTATTCAGAAAATTCATTGTTTAACCTCGAAATATCAAAGAAGTTTTCCCCTTTCGCCGCTTTAATCTTCAACTTCTAATAAAACTGTGTATAGAGCTAACTAATCGATAGATATTGAGAGCAATCAGTTTGTTTGCCATGTTATTGGTATTGCTTAGTGGAGTCTTGCTGGGGTGAAAAACTAATTAAAACATGTAAGCAACAGATGTAACTGAAATGGAAAAAAAAAAAATTGTTATTGCAAAGGAATGAGAGAAAATAGTTATTATTGGATAGAGACTGGAAATGATCAAACTTCTATGATACAGTAGCGATTATTAACAATACCAACTGCTGCAGTTCCTCTGTAAACATTCATATTGACTACTGTACGATCAAAATAATGATGATAATAATAATAATAATATAATAATAATAATAATAATAATAATAATAATAATAATAATAATAATGATTATGATGATGATGATGATGATGAGGAGGATGATGATGATGATAATAATAATAATAACAATAATAGTAACAACAACAACAACAACAACAACAACACACAAACATAGAAATAAGACAGAATTTCTGTCCTTTTCATTAATTCTGACGACTTAATTTGTTTTAATAAAAACAATATAGTGTTTATGTATCTGTGGCCACAAAACATATATCAGGACAGAATATTGCTGTTGGCATATGTCTGGTATTCGATAGCAGGAACTGGAAAAGTGATGAATGATCGAATCGATAGGGCATCGGTCTTTTACCGCACCGAGAACTTGGTGAAGTGAATTTCATCGATCTACACCTTGGCGTAAGTTGGTACCATGGGAAGCTGAAGTTTCCCACAAGGAGCATAATACAGCTATCTAGTGATGCATTAGCTTGTAGTGTCGGAGAAGCACTTTAGTACACGTTGCCTTGAATTGTTTCTCTCAGATGGTGGCAGATCGCTATATTAATTGGTATAAAGAAGAGGGAAGTGAAGAATTAGTAGTTAAAAGGTGAATGGTGACGATTACGACTGAGAAAGGATATACATAAGAATGGATTGTTTTAGGTAATATAGGATTTAAAGAAAGACGAGAAAAAATAGCTGGTGATTTACGTGCAATCTAGAAGTAATTAAATGACGTAAAGAAAGTTGGTTTTAAACAAAAATAGATATGATATTTAGGACGGTTTTTAAGAAGCTTACTGCTTCCTTGTTTACTATATTTGGTTGAGGGGCCCAAAACAGGGACAAAATCACATGATCTGGCTGTTCCGGCGGTCGTAGCAGATGGTTCTCGTCTGTCAATGATACAAATATGAGAGTTTACATGCACCTCGAGTCCATATGAAAGGTCCTCTCAAGGTAAATAATACAGTATTTTGTGTTCTAATAACATCCAAGTGAAGTTCTAGATAAAAATTACATTTTATTAATTAATCGATAGCGAGTGCTACAGACACAAAAGTAAGCTGCAGACGAGTCAAAATCGTGACGCAGTTTCACATCCTATTTGAAGCCACTTATGTTTTAACATTCAGGTAATATTCCTTTGATGCTGGTAGTTTTTCTCTAACTTGTCACGAATTTAATTTAATTTACTGTGGAGAGCACCATACCACAGGGAAAATATCTGAAGAAACAAACAAGTGAACTTCAAGTTCCGTTAGATTTTAGTTCACATCACTTGACTTATACCTTATGAGAACTGTAAGAGTGAAGCACAGTTAATTACACAATAACATTATCGCTTTGAGCCGAAATAGGAAATTGATTTATATTTAATCAACAAGAACATTAACTTTTCTCAAGAACGTTTATTCCTGTGGAGATGTCCCGTGGTTATGTTTACTATTTGCTTTAATAAAATAACAGTTTCAGTGATTCAACTAACAATTTGCTTTTGATTGCCAGGACAATTTATCTCCATTTATTTTAATTATTAACTTGACAGAGATATGAACGTCGCAATTTCCTTCTCGATTCTAACATCCACAATTCTTTTCTAATTCAAATGGAAAATTTCTGAAGAAATTATACGCCAAAGCCGTAAATAGTCATTTATGTCTTTTACTAACCCAACTGTCTTTTATGGAGCCAAATATAGATACAAAAGTCGAAAGCAAGAAATGCGTACTATGTGTTGTTAATAGAAATTACTTATTGGGTTGTCCGGAAAGTTCGTGCCGATTTATAGTAGCTTACCTTTCAACTTATTTTAGAACATGGTTGAGTCCATAAAATAGGATTTGACTACACCTCCATTTAAAGCACAGTTTAAGCTATCTTTTCGTGGAAGAAGGTTTATGTTCCTATAATCTGTGTTAATTCTGTAACCCTTTAAAATGGAAGATAAGAAAGTTCATTTTCGGCACTTGATGCTTTGGGAACCAGACAAAAATTGCTGCAGCTCGGCTGGTATGTGTTACCCCACCCTCCATATTCACTAGATATTGCTCCTTCGGATTTCCTCTTATTCAGGTCTCTGCAGAATAGTCTTAATGGTAAAAATTCCTTGATGAATTCTTTGCAATGAAACAACCTCAGTTCTGGGAAGAGGGTATTTTCAAGTTAAAGGAAAGATGGAGACGTATTGTGCAACAAAATGGTTCATATTTGGTTGATTAAAAATGTAATGGCAAGTATTTATTGACCTTTTTCTTTTCTTTAAAAATCAGTACGAACTTTCCGGACAACCCAATAACATTTTTAGCTAAGCTTAAACTATTCATTATGGTTGTAAATACCATAACTCTACTGAGATTGAACTCAGCTATGTAAACTAGGAAAACACTCGCAAATTTAACAGTGCTGCTGCTGTTGTTATATGTGATTGGTCAGGGACGCAACGGAAAAGTAGTGACAGTATACAAAACACTGCCATATCGGATAGCTGTCTAATACTTCATAATTACAGTCATTCACGTATTTCATTGACAATGTACTTCAAACGAAACCTCTTTCTATTGCTGAATTGGAAATGTTAGCGTCATATTTGTCTACTATTTAATCCTTTATGTCAGTGCACACAGAATATGAGCTCATAGTTGAATTAATGCTAAAATATTTCCAGCAACGAAAAGCTTACTAGAAACAATTATACGGAGAGACAAAATCAATATAAGCCAATAACAAATATATTTTAATCATTTCGTGTGAGAGACAACTCCGGACATATTTCAACCGCATTAAGATCTCGTCAACAAAGCATAGACTTCTATTGAAGTAGAGATGAGAGAATTTACTAAGTATATGTATGCTGGTTAGCGCAGTTAAACAGATTTATCTGGAGAATACATAACTTAGAGATTAGAAATTAAAAAGATTATACATCAGCTTTATAAACTACCAAGCTACTTATCCATTGTGATTTATTGTAATTCAGTGTTTTGATTAGTGAGTCATCATGTTACCGGACAGAGTGTTAGATAAGTGAAGCAGATGAGATTCAATGAATACTGTGTACTACATTTAATCATATCAATACCATTTATAAGAGCTGGAAATTGTACTGGTCCATATATACGAATGTTTCTCTTATAATAAGACTCCAAGCTAATGAAATAATAAAATATTAGTCAAAGTTATAATGCTCCTACTGCTTATAATAATTACGTGTATTTCCTCAAATAATCTTTATATACAACTAGGCAACTTTGGTCGTAGATAGTTAAGTCTGCAGTACGAGCCACATAGCTTTTCTGTTCACACGTAATACCACTCAAGTGGTACGGTGCTACAGTTTCACTCACAGATATCGTACACCACACCAATGTTCTGCTTACTGAGAAAGTTTTTCCCCGAACAAGCTTAGTGAAATATCTCTCAGATACACTGTTTACTTCATTTGTTCCTTCTACAATAGCTTCCTCTCTTCTAACATATTTACATATATAACCTCTTCACCCACTTTCACACGACTCGTTTACTCCTCTCTACGTCAAGCTATTTCTTTTGAAAAGAAGCACTTTTAGCGAACGCTTTCTCATAAATGTCCAAAGCTGTACATCCCACCACTACGATTACTGTTGAAATTTAATCACTATATTAGTTATTGATTGCATTCAGTTTTAGATTTCATTTAGGGGTTTGAGAGATGAATACATACATTTGTAATAATCTGTCATACCACCTGATTTTATGATTATTCTTTACTCCTCGTGGAAATATTACTTGTACGTTCTAGAATTTTGGTTACATGGACAAATTAAACGACATCGTAATTTAATTACAATGTGGTCTGATAACCAATCCCTTGCAGGAGTACTTATGGCAAGTCCTCCTTGATTCTCTAAATTCAATTCTCCAATTTATATGTTAGCGTCTTATAAAGCTAGGTTTATAAATCCTAAAATTGCAGAACAATTCATTACTAGGCAGTTTAGCTTAAAGGTAAAGCACTTGACGCGTATTCACAATGGTTTTACAATATATAGATAGTTTATCCTGTTCATGCTATTGTATTAGCATTATCAAGCGTTTGAGAAGAAATTATTTCTGTATTTTTCAATACATTTCAACGCTTCTAAAGGAAACTTTGTTTACATTCATCGTAAGTTGAATTACTCAAATGATCTTTTTCTGAGCACTAATGGAGAAATTATGCACCAAATTCTGATATGTATGCTCATATGAGTTATTTTTTCTCTACTATGCTAGTGGGACCCTTGGAAATTCCATCGAACGGAAAAGATTAAGAGAAGCTATTTAAGAAAGAAAGGATGACTTTTATTTATGTTTTGCAAAGTTATTTCACTTCCAGTCGCAATAACTTATTATATGATTTTAAAATTTCCTTCTACTAAGAACTTTATATTTCTCTCTTTCTCTCTATCTCTCCAAACAAACATTTTAACCATGTAATTCCCCTTTTAATCCTTTATTCTTTAACTTGTTTCTCTCATTTGATTGCGGCCATGCTGGAGCACCGCCTCTATTTGAACAAATCAGCCCCAGGACTTATTCTTTCTAAGCCTAGTACTTACTCTAGCGGGCTCTTTTGCCGAACCGTTAAGTTACGAGGACGTAAACATACCAACATCGGTGCCAAGCGATGGTGGGAGGACAAACACAGACACACAAACACTCACACACATATGAATACATATGCATATATACGTATACATATGATTATATATATATATATATATATATATATATATATATATATATGGTATTTTTATATAAGCTTAAAGCTTATGGCGATCACTGTGCAATGACTAAAGAAAATAGTTTAATATAGGGGCATATGAGCACATACATACATACATACATACATACATACATACATACACACACACACATATATATATATATATATAATATATAATATATATATATATATTATATATATATATATATATATTATATATATATATATAAGAAATACGTTTGTAATTATGAACAAGTCACAATTGTACTAAGAGGGTTAATAAACCTTTACATGTGAAAAATAGCAGCCCAAACAGTTATAAAGCCATTATATCACTCATATTATTTCTCCTGATAAAAACGTCTTCGGGCGACATGGCAAATAGAATCCACAACTTGAAAATAATTGGTTAATTCCCTATTACAATTTCGGTGTTAGGGACCTCTTAAGGGACCCTTTCGTCTCGTCAGGGGAAATATTCCTATAGATAGAAATCAAAACAAGACTTTACCTTGGGGCTAGTATGAATCCCGAACGGCAGTAGAAATGTTTTCACCTCTATCTACACAATCATGTTTTGAATTCGAATGCCAGGCACAGCGTTTATGCGAAAAAAAAACTCAGTAATTTCGAGCCACGGCAAAATCAATAGATATGATTTAGGAAAATTTAAATAAGTAGAGAGTAATGTAAAAACATTATGAAGGATATATTATAAATAATTATGATTATTTATGAATATATCAATGACCTAACATGTTATCATAAAATATATTAAAAACCCTTACATATTAAAAATAGTAGCCCAAAACGCTATAAGGCCATTATATCACTCGTATTATTTCTCCTCACGATAAAAAACTGTCTTCGAGCGACATGGCAAATAGAATCCACATTTTGAAATGATTTAACTAATGCTAATAAAGAGACTACCTATTATAATAAGGATATTTCATTCCGTTCTATAAAAAGAACATACCATAGTTGCAGATTCTCCCACAGGGTATCTGTATTAAATTGCTAAAATATTCCAAAAACAGACAAAAGAAGAAAAAAAAAACATATATTAAGTATTAGTTGTAACTAATAGTCTCTTCTTTGCTCCAATATTATCATTTATATGGTTTTACTTTACAGAATCTTAATGGGTGTCGATGATATCGTCTAGGTAATCTTCACTCGAACAATTTCGGAGCATTTTGACATTTTCTGCTGGCATGACCATTTATTTTTGAATTAAACTAAGCAGTAATTCTTAACCAGCATTGATATATATATATATATATATATATATATATATAATATATATTATATATATATATAATATATAATATATATATATATATAATATATAATATATATATATATATATATATATATATATATATATATATATATATATACATATAATATATAAATATAATATATGCATATATACATACATATATGTACATACCTCATATATATGTATATATGCATGCATATATGGGTAGAGGACATAAAAAAAAACGTTGAACACAATGAGAAACGAAAACATAAAAACAAAAACATAGAAAACGAACTATTTTTCGAACAACGAAAAAAACAGAGAAACGATTCATGCAACAAAAAATATTCCCCTTCATCAGTTGTCCTTGTTCCATCTACTCCGCGTTTGAAGGCAAGGACTATACACGACTGTTCCTTCTTCCCTTCCTTCCTGAGCGTCCAATAATATTTGTTCCACGTCCTCGCGTTGTTGTGTTTTCAT
>NC_043002.1:70120587-70138087 GCF_006345805.1 Octopus sinensis
ATATATATATATAATATATATATATATATATATATATATGTAGATATATGCGTATGCATGTGAGAGAGAGAGGGAAAGAGCGAGAGAGAGAAGAGAGAGAGAGTGCGTGTGTATGTGTGTGTGTGTCTGTATGCTTATATATTTATCATGTGGAGAAGATAAGCCTGTGCTACTCAAAGAAACACGTTTATTGCTGGTCACGTAACTAATTTCTGACATTGAGCACAATAATTTTATAATAGAAAAAATTTGAGAATTCGCTGAAATGGAAAAACATACACATGTAAAAAAAGTACATATATAAAAGTAGTGCGCATAAATAAATGATAATAAATATTTATTTACTTACGCACACATACACACACCCACATACGGGCACGCACACACATCTACACATACACCACACGCACACATACACACTCTCAAATAAAGGATAATAATATATATATATATGCAAGTGTATATATATGTATGTTTGTGTGTACGCATATATATATATCTATATGTATTGATACATGCACATACAACACGCATATACATAAATAAATGCATGTATATATAGGCGCAGGAGTGGCTGTCTGGTAAGTAGCTTGCTTACCAACCACATTGTTCCGTGTTCAGTCCCACTGCGCGGCACCTTAGGCAAGTGTCTTCTGCTATAGCTTCGGGCCAACCAAAGCCTTGTGACTGGATTTAGAAGACGGAAACTGAAAGAAGCCCGTATGTGTGTGTATATGTTTGTGTGTCTGTGTTTGTCCCCCCCCCCCCAACATCGCTTGACAACCGATGCTGGTGTGTTTACGTACCCGTAACTTAGCGGTTCGGCAAAAGAGACCGATAGAATAAGTACAAGCTTACAAAGAATAAGTCCTGGGGTCGGTCGATTTGCTCGACTAAATGACTGAAACAAGTAAAAGAGCAAAAGAGTATATATAATATATATCATATAATATAATATATATATATATATATATATATATATATATATATATATATATATATATATATATATATAATATAATATATATCATGGAGAAATAATACAAAATGTATAAAAAGATGATGAGTAAAGCACCGCACAGTTTCCATTGCCTGTTATCCGTAGATTTATATATATATATATATATATATATATATATATATATATATATATATATATATATACATACATATAGCGTGTATAGTAATCAACTGTATGTATTTGAATTATTGCTTAAGTTTTCAAAATATCCTTCTGCGAATATATAATGGGTAGCAAAATCTCTGAAATTGGTTTCGAATGGTTCGCTCTCTGGAAATTCTGCAAGAAATAAAGAATTTATAAACTCTGTACGTTATACAGGAAACAGCTCCGAATCAAATGCTTCCAGGCGTATCTCATTGACGTTATGTATGGGCAAGATAGAACATAAACATACCTCATATAAATTCCATTATGCCTCAATTAATACTAACTTTTCATTAATTCCAATGCTGATTCTGTATAACTGCAACTGGACTTCAGATATTAAAAGCAAACAAATGATCTTGAGATTGTAGGAACAGAAAATATTAGTTGTAATATAATTTGTTTTAAAGAGCCCAAACCAAGTCATTATAGTCAGTAGTGTCATCATTTCTGTGAACGTAACGATCTAAAGATGAGTCTTTAATGAGTTGTCGTGGGAATATTAATTACTATGTTTAATAGCTTCTGTTGATTTCCTCTAAAATCCGGTCAGCTAACCAAACAAGCTAATAACATTAAATCGTCGAGGTAATAAAATGGATCTCTAACTTTAAAGATCAGCATCGGAACAGCTCTAACGTCATGTATAAGAAAGGTGATGAAAACATATAATAATAAATAATAATGGAAAGCACATGAGCAAAGCTGTGAATTGACAAAATCGGTAGAGTGACGGACAAAATATCAAGTCCCACCAAGGTTTTAGCTTGCTTTTTAATATATGTCACTTCAGTGCTGGGATCGAGCAAATCGACTGTATTCATCCTCCCAAATTTTAAGATCCTGTATAGGCCAATGATGATGATGTTGATGATGATGATGATGATGATGATGATGATGATGATGATGATAATAATAATAATAATAATAATAATAACGATAGTAATGATAATAATAATAACACCGGGGACGTTTAAGATGTGAGAACGATAAAACAGCGCTCCGAAATCTATCCACAAACATCGAAAACAAAGACATCGTATGGAGCCAAAAATTCACTGACAAAGGATTGGACTATATCCGAGTAAGTAATACTCATTGAAATTTATTACTATTTTCGAAACGAAATTATGTATTTTATCTCGATATCATCTCCACCTCTAACACAACACATGTAAACATGCGTGAAACATTACGATCCATCAACACCAGATCATCTCCGACCCCAAACACCATGTACAAAAAAACTACAAAGAAATTAAATAACACCGATATTATTGAACCCAAGAATAACAATCGGGAAGTACGTACTTTAAACTTACAACATAAAATGTACGAAAAACTACACGTGCAAAACAATGTGACAATAATAATATTATTATTATTATTATTATTATTGTTATTATTATTATTATTATTATTATTATTATTATTATTATTATTATTATTATTTTATTATTATTGTTATTATTATTATTATTATTATTATTATTATTATTATTATTATTAATAATAATAATAATAATAATAATAATATAATAATAATAATATTAATGGTCTACAGCAAATATTCTGCTCAGTACCACAGAGATATGTTTTTCAGTTCTTTGACCTTAACCAGTTGAACATGTCCTTAGTGGCTGACGATATGTGCATCTCTGATCACGAGCAGAAGAAAAAGATTGCCAGCATTAAAAAACATCAACAGAAGGAATCTAAAAGTAATGACTAGGAAAGTAGATTCTGTTATCAGGAGAATAGATAATAAAAATATAGAAGACACTAACTTATTGATCCATGCAGGAGAGGTAGTAGTTACCAGAAGATTAGCTGTCTCACAGGGAAACATTAAAAAAGAGCAAATTTGGGAAAGGAGACTACAAAATAAAGTGAAGTCTTTAAGACAAGATCTGAGTAGAAAAGAAACCTGGAAACTGAACATGTTAGGAAGCACAAGATGCAGATCCTCCCTCGAGAAAAGATACTTAGTCAAAGATTATTATTATTATTATTATTATTATTATTATTATTATTCAGTAGTTTTATTTTTATAGCGTGCTTTCACTTCACTACCGAGCGCAGCTCTGTGTGCTTTGGGTATGTGCTGTGATTTGTTGTGATGCTCTGATGGTTATTGTATGGAAAGTGTTCTGCGTAGGATGTGTGCAGTGCCTAGTAGTGCAATTTTCTGTATGTTATATGTGTTTGTAAGTCCTGGTGTTTTTGTTATGTATTTGTCTGAATATTTTTTTATCATGCCTAATGCACCTACTATGATAGGAACTGTTTCTGTTTTCAGGTTCCACATTCTAGTTACCTCTATTTCCAGGTCTTTGTATTTTGAGAGTTTCTCCATTTCTTTTAGAGACACGTTGTCATCTGCCGGTATTGATACATCAATTAGAAAGCATTTTTTTTCTTCATGATCTCTGACAACTATATCTGGTCTGTTGGCCTTAATTTCTCTATCTGTGTGTATCGGCATATCCCAGAGTATGGTAGCTTTCTCGTTTTCTGTGACCTTTTCTGGTGTGTGCCTATACCATCTTTTTTTCTGTGTTATTCCATAATGTTGGCATAGCCTCCAATGTATGTAGGTTCCAACTCTGTCATGTCTGTGAATATATTCCTTCTTAGCCAGGACTGGGCAGCTAGAGATAATATGATTTATTGTTTCTTGTCCATCTCCACATATTCTGCAGTTACTTGTAATATTTCTTTTCATTACATGTTTTTGGTAATTTCTGGTGGGGAGGCTTTGGTCTTGTGCTGCAATTAAAAATCCCTCTGTTTCTGCTTTGAGTCCTGAGCTTCTCAACCATTGCTGGGATTTTTCTTTGTCTATTTCTTTTGCGTTTAGTTTAGTGCAATATTTACCATGAAGGGGTTTTTTCTTGCCATCGTTTTATCATGGCTCGTTGCTGTTCTATTTTTAGTTTGGATTTCATTTGTTTTATAGCTTTTGTTGTTTCTTCATCATCTTCTTCTTCTTCTTCTTTGTGTTTATTAGGTGGTATGATTTCTTGTTTGTATTTGTCAGCTTCCTTAAATACTGAGAACAGTTTTTTGTTTTGCTCGTGTTTTGCCGCTATTTGTATCAGTTTTCCTTCCTTCTGAAGTAGATATTTTTGCAGTCCTATGGTGGTTATTATATAGTAGTTTTCCAGCTGTATAAGGCCTCTACCACCTTCTATACGTTGTATATATAGTTTTTCTATGTCAGATTTTGGGTGATGCATCCTATTTTTCTTGTTTTCCTATCTATTTTGGACAGTTCATTTCGTGTCCAATTAAGGATATTGTAGCTGTAACTTATAACTGGGACAGCTAAAGTGTTGATACCTATTATCTTGTTTTTAGCATTGAGCTCTGTTTTTAGTATTGATCTAACTCGTCTATAATATTCTTTTTTTATTTTCTCTTTCATTTGTGTGTGTTGTGTCTTATCTAGTTCATGGATTCCTAAGTATTTGTAAGTTTGGCTTTGGTCTAATTCTTTTATTTCATTGGTTTTATCTAGTGTGATATTGTTACTCTTAACTAGTTTTCCTCTTTTCATGGTTACTTTGGCGCATTTTTCTAATCCAAATTTCATATCTATTTCTTTGGTAAATCCATGAACTGTCTTTAATAGTGTTTCCAGCTGTTTGTCATTTTCAGCGTATAGTTTTAGGTCATCCATATATAAAAGGTGGCTGATCGTTTTGCCGTAACATTTATATCCGCATCCAGTTCTATTTAGCATATCAGATAGAGGTGACAGTGCCAAGCAGAAAAGGAGTGGAGAGAGCGTGTCTCCCTGGAATATTCCTCTTCTAATGGGGATGTCTTTGGTTTTCATGAGTCCCTCTTTTGTTTGGAGGTGTAGGACTGTTTGCCATTTATTCATAGAGTGCTCTATGAATTTTATGATTGTTGGTGCTACTTTGTTAATGGCTAGTGTTTCGAGGATCCATGTGTGGGGGATGCTATCAAACGCCTTTTTGTAGTCAATCCAGGCCATACTGAGGCCTTTCTTTCTGTGGCTGTCTTCAGTTACGGCTTTATTAATCATTAGTTGATCTTTACAGCCATATGAGCCCTTGCGGCATCCTTTCTGCTCTTCTGGGAACAGATTGTCTTCGTCCAGGTGCTTGTTCAGTCTTTGCGATATCACTGCAGTAAATGCCTTGAACATAGTAGGGAGGCAGGTTATTGGTCTGTAGTTTTCTGGTTTTGTTGTTTCATTTGATTTGGGAATTAAGATGGTTTTCCCCTTCGTGAGCCATTCAGGCATTGTCTCTGGCTCTGCTAGTATGCTGTTAAAGTTTTCAGCCAGCTTTTTGTGCATTCCTGTTAGATATTTCAACCAGAAGTTGGGGATCTTGTCATGCCCAGGTGCCTTCCAGTTGCTTAGTTTTTGCAGTGCCTGGGTGACCTCTTCAGTTGTTATGGGGGTCCAAAGTTGTTCAGATGCCGAATTTGTTATTTTGATACTCCTTTTTTTTGGCTGTTCGTTCGCCGACCATATTTCTTTCCAGAATTCTTTCAATTCTTCTGCCGTTGGTGCTGCAGTGACTTCTATTTTATTTTTGCCCAGTTCTTGGTAGAACTTTTTGGGGTCGGAGTTGAACTTTTTGTTCTGTTCAAAGAAGCGTTGGCGTTTCTCGTACCGGCGGATCCTTTGAGCTTTGGCAAGGATATCTTACTTCAGCTTTTCTTTTATCTCCGGCAAATCTTTTTCTGTGATGTTATATTTGCGGAGCATTTTTGTTCTCTTTTTGTTGCTCAGTAGCATTGCTTGTTTGCTGATTTCATTAAGAATCGACAGGTCTTTTCTATTTTTTTAAATTTTGTTTTGGATGTTATTTATCCACAGGGTTTGTTTGGTGGTGGTACTCCTGTTTGGGCGGGTTTGGGTGAGTATCCAGCTTCTTTTGTGGCTGCAGTGGCTGCTGCGCGTATATCAAGTCATTTAGTTCAGTGATATCACTTTTTTTTGTTTCAGTGGCTAGTTCAGTGACGGCTAGGTTTATGTTGTTTATAATTGGTGTTGTTATTGCGTTTATTTTTATTCTTGGGAGGTATGGTCGGTGGTCCATTTTGAGCTCTGTGGTTTTTAGTTCTTTGATTATTTTATTTTTATATTATCATAATCATTAGGCTCCCCTTCGTTGTTTACATCGTGTTTGTTGGGAATGTTGCGCTTGTCTTCGTGTTTTACAGTTTCAGTGTTTATATTATTGGGCATTGTTGTGTGGCTTCTATCTACATTTTCCTGGTGTATTTTTTCTTTTAAATGTTCTATTTCTATTTCTGATATTTTTTTGGCTTGAGAATGTATCTTCGTACGTTAGCTAATTTATTAGGGTTCATTGCTGTATCCAAGTCTATATCTCTATTATTTTCCTTCCATATTTTATATGTATGTGTTGTTGTATTTTCATTTTGTGGGTAGAGCATTGCTGTGAAGTATGCGTGTAAGATAGAAATGTATTCCTCACGTGTCCATTTACGTCTTTTGGGTTTTAATTGCGGGACATGAGGTACACAACGTCCGGCCATTATTTTGACGGTCGTCATTTTCGTAGGGTACCGGTCCGTTTATTTCTGTTGTCACATTATTTCGCACGTGTAGTTTTTCGTACATTTTTTGTTGTAGGTTTAATGTACGTACCGCTCGATTGTTATTCGGGTTGAATAGTATCGGTGGCATTTAATTTCTTCGTAGTTCCTTTGTACATGGTGTTTGAGGTCGGGGATGATCGTGTGTTCCACGCATGTTACATGTGTTGTGTTAGAGGTGGAGATAATATCGAATCAAAATACATCATTTCGTTTCGAAAATAGTAATAATTTCAATTCGTATTACTTACTCGGATATAGTCCAATTCTTTGTTAGTAAATCTTTGGCTCCATAGGGTGTCCTTGTTTTCGATGTTTGTGGATAGATTTCGGAGCTCTGTATTTTCCTTCTTACATCTTAAACGTCCCCGGTGTCTTCTCTTAAACTTCCCCGGTGTCTTCTTCTTAAACGTCCCCGGTGTCTTCCTTATTATTATTATTATTATTATTATTATTATTATTATTATTATTATTATTATTATTATTATTATTATTAACAACAACAACAACAACAATAATTATAATACCAACTCAGTGAAAAGGGATATATACCACATAAGTGTAACGAACCTCTGCAGAATGTGTTGGAAGTATGTCGAAAGCGTGAATAACATTCTTAGTGCTTGTGAAAGTCTTGCGCAGAAAGAGTAGAAGCGTAGACACGACAAGGTAGCCCAAAAACTTCACTGGCTCCTATGTCGGATGTATGTGTACGAGGTAACATGTGCTTGGTACCAACATACACCGGAAAAGGTAATGGACGAAAGGGAGATGGCAAAAATCCTCTGGAGCTTTGACTTCCAGATAGACAAGGTGTTAGAGCACCGAAGGCCGGATATAGTAACCTTTAAGAGGGACAAACAATAGTGCCTAATAATCGACGTGGCAGTGCCAGGAGATCAACATATTATCATGAAAGAAAGAGAAAATATTGATAAATGTGGTGGAGACCTGAGAATTGAGATCGCCAAGAGAATTGAGATCGCCAAGATCGCTATAGGAGGCAAACATAAAGGTTGTCCCTATTGTCAACACCACCCATACTGAAAAAAAAAAGAAAAACATTTGGAAACTTTAGAAATACCCTACAATCTGGTGTATTGCAAAAATCGACAATTAATTGGAACTGCACGCTTATTGCGTAAAGAACTGTCTGTCTGACGTCCTTGCTGTGACTTGACAAACTGTACAAACCCCTGGTAGACAGTATCTCCAATCAACATCATGATACTGGATACAGTGTGACGTCTAAAATAATTATAATAATACTAACAAAAACACCTCTGGAAACAGAGGTGTTTCGTTCAACATCCTTAAACAATCCTTATTCAGAGACCTTTTGTGCGGCATGTGCTACTCGACCTGAAGAAAATTCTAACGGGGCCCTACCTACAAGTTCATGCACTGTTTATCTTGATATGAGATCATCATGTCACGTACATATGGTTGTGATGCATGTGCCGGGTGTGCCCTAATCAGATGCTTAGTCATAATGGGTATACTGGGCTTCGTATATTTTACTCCAGTGTCACTTTGATGGCATGCACTGCTCTCTCACTCAATAATAATAATAATAATAATAATAATAATAATAATAATAATAATAATAATAATAATAATAATAATAATAATAATAATAATAATAATAATAATAGTAATGATAATGATAGTAATAATCCTTTCTACTATAAACACAATATATCTGAAGACATATCAACATCATCAACATCATCATTTAACATTCGTCCTCCATGCTGGCACGGGCTGAGCGATTTCACATGATTCACTTAGCCAGAGATTTGCGTGGAATTCTTATGTCTGTTTCGTCTTGTTTTTTAGAACTCGATACCCCTCTAACACCAATCACTCTACAAAATCTGCCGTGTCCTTCCTTTATTTTTTTTTTATTAAAAAGAAAAAAACATACAAGTGTGTAGTCTATTTCCAGAAGTTCGAACAACTGTATTGGAGTTTTGTCGTTCGATCGTGCTGAAGTGGTTCTTAATTTATTGACCTCAATCAGATAAAAAATTAAACTGGTCTCTGTAGGATTTGGACCTGGATCTCTCAGATCACAATTGGAACAAATACAGCGAGGCATTCTATCCGGCTTTCTAACAACTCTGTCAAAAGTGGATCGAAGGACATAATCCTAAGTATAGTGTATCAGGAAATAAAACAGAAGAATTCCAGTAGGAATGCTTGTAAGCATAGGTTTTCGTAGATCGAGAGTGGTAAAGGGTTAAATGACAGTAATTGCTAGAGTGTTAGACTATTTACACTTAGAAGAATTCGAAATTATTTCGGCAATTTAGAAACTACGCATTCTTTATGAATTTTCACATTAACAGTTGAAGAAACTAGTTCTAAAATTATTTAAGTCACATGAAAATGGAATATATGTTAGGAATATTTAAACTCAGTTTTATGCGTTGAATACTCTTTGTTTTATTTGTACATTGAAGACTATATAGACATGGAATATCATAAAATTGTGGTGGATTATAAAAATTTTGAAACGTGAAATTACTTCACATCTATTTCTTATCTCGAACAACACACTTTCTGACACTTATTCCACATATTTCTTTTTGTATCTTTTACGGTATATCTTCTTCGTTATTCCATGTAACTCATCTACATCCCATCCCAACGACACTATTACTGTTCATCTTATTCCATTCTTTACAATTACATTTATTAACTTTACCAAAGCCATTTTGTGCACAACCATAATTTTTTACATGATTATTCATTACCACATAATTTCATTATTAAAAGTTTTTTTTATATTTATTCGTTTTTACTACATTTTAACTACTTCGCTTCTCTGCCTCAATACCATCGATTATCTCTTCATACTTTCGTTGTTTCAATCTCCACTTTTTTACTATTTCTCAGAGGCCCTCCTACTTTTGCTACCTAAAGTTTAATTCTACAATTACACTCTAATTTTCTAATTATTTTTACCATTCTATTTTTCAATTCTTAACTTTTCCTAATGTATATGTCCTTCCGACTGCCTTCCATACTTCATTTTGACCCATATCTCCTACCATATTATTATTTTTATCTTGTTATTTTCCTTTTACCCTATTTGGCTTCTCTTTCATACCATCTGCCCTTTCTCACTTATTCTCGTTTCTTCTTCCTTCTTTGTCATCTTTCTATTTTATTTCTTCCTTCCTTCCTCTATAATCTGCATTACCGTCCAACCATACTTCAACCATTTATAATAAGTCATTACACGACCTGACTTACATAGCGTATATTTCCATACCTATGTCGCCCTTAAGATAGCTTTCACTTCCTTTTACATTCCATCACATTTTAACCTTTAACATTGACACTTAAACAGCTATAACCCCTACTCTCCCCTTCCTATAATCCATTTAATCGCGACTCCTATAATATAGAGTTATTTCCATCTTTCATTCTTTACTATCTATATTTTCTTTCAATAGCTTTTTGAAGCATCATCATGAACATAGGAGCAATTCATATTGCTAATGCCTTTAACTGGTTTTAATTTCGAATGGAACGAATTCCCGATTTTCTTGACCTAAACCCTGTCTCATAGTCTGCTTTCTTATCTTAATTTAGCCTTTCGCACCACTTCTTTTCGCTTTTATAAGTGTGTATGTACGTGCGTGTGTGTATGTGTGTGTCTATCTACCTACTTATCTGTATGTGAATATATGCATATATACATTCGTACATACATGTATATATATGTATGTGTGTGTATATATATATATATACATACATATACGCACATCTATCTATCTATCTATCTATCTATAAATGGAGAGAGAGAGAAAAAAAGAGAGAGAGAGAGAAAAAGAGAGAGAGAGAGAGAGACGGCATGGCTAAAAAATGAAGTGGTAACTTCGAATAAATGAACGTACTCTATATGTTTGAATATTTTCTTAGTTTGTAAATCTGACCAATCAATCACGCACGCGCGCACATACACATTCACACGCGTGCGCAACATATATAAACATCGTATGATTATATATATATATACATATATATATATATACATACACGTATTGTATATGCGCGTATAGCCATTTCCTATACCAATTGAAGTCAGTATGTCAAATTCTCAACAACAGAAAACTTTACAGAAACAGAGAGGGTTAGAGAAAGAGGCTGAGAGATAGAGAGATATATATACAGATAGATAGAGAAAGAGAGAGAGAGAGAGAGAGGAATGGGGTGAAAGAAAAATGGGTGGGAGAAAGTGAGTTGAGAGAAATCTCGATGTAATAGGAAAAGAGGAACCGCGTGAGAGAGCTGGAACGGATTGTGTTGATAAGTAAATGAATAAAACGATTCGATTGTTTGTTTTCTTTTCTCTTTATACCCCACTCTCTTTTTCCCTCTCTTTTTTTTTCTCTGTTTTTCTCTCTCTCCACCACTCCATCCTCACTTTCTTACGTGGAAGTAAATTGGGTAAGAATAAAAAGAAAAAGGAAAAGGAAAAAAAAACCAAAAGAAAAAGAACACGAAACTAACAAGATTTTATTAATGGCTTCTCTTAAGATTAATGTTAAATACGCACCAGACAATCAGAAAGTATATAGTGTAAGTCACGCAATATTTGTGACTATAACGACAAAACTGCTTAACTGAAATATACTGAAGGTGTAGAGGATAGAAGGAAATAAATCAGTTTATCACACATACAGCACCCATTTTTTCACTCCGTATGAAATACTCGCAAAATCATAAAAGCCATGCACACACTAACCAAATATTATAAACCTCTTACAGCCCTAGGCTTTAATAAGCTTTTAAACAACTGGAGAGAGATGTTGATATTGCTCTTTTACGCCCGGACGAAATAAATAAATAAATGCGAATTGGTAGAAATTGTAAAGTAGTTGATAGAATGGTTTTGTATTTACTTTCGTATTTTTAAAAAATTTTTATAAGTTCATACCTTTACTAGGTTGACTTTGTATTTCAATCCTCTTAGGTCGATATAAGAATATGTATGGTATACGCGGACCCTTAAGTGCAAGTCGGATGCAGTGCCACCATCGATGTAATCAACCGCAAATGTTGCGTAACGTTTCACACGAAGTCATTTATGTGGAGCTGTGCCGAAACAACTGGAACTAGTAATAAAGAGGGGTTCATTCATTATTCGTCTTATTTGGATTACGTACACATACATACATACATACATACATACATACATACATACATACATACACACATACATACATACATACATACATATATACATACATATATACATACATACATATATACGTACAGGCATACACAAACATATGCATATATATATATATATATATATACATACAGACACAAGCATACACACACACACACACACACATACACACACACACATATATATATATATTATATCAAGACAATTACCTCCCACTAGGACAAATATCCCTCCTGGTTAATTATCTCCTCTCCAGTATATTAAGTTTTAAATCATCATCTGTTGTCCTTAGGGGTAACTATCCTTGGGGAGTTATAGTCCATGGGGGTAAATGTCCTAGACTCATATATATATATATATATATGTGTGTGTGTGTGGTGTGTGTGTGTGTGTGTGTGTGTAGAGGCGCAATGGCCCAGTGGTTAGGGTAGCGGACTCGCGGTCGTAGGATCGCAGTTTCGATTCCCAGACCGGGCGTTGTGAGTGTTTATTGAGCGAAAACACCTTAAAGCTCCACGATCCCCGGCATGGGGTGGTGGCTATCTCTGCTGTACTCTTTCACCACAACTTTCTCTCACTCTTTCTTCTGTTGGCCTGCTCGCTTAGTCAGTGGGACGGCGTCATTTGAAGGCTAAAACAATGCAAAGCGCATTGCGACTTGCGATGTGTAGCAACATCTGATGGCCTGGTATATATATATATATATATATATATATATATATATATATATATATATATATAATATAAATATATATATATATATATATATATAATATATATATGTATATATTATACATATACGTAGACATATACACATATGTATATGTATATATTTATATATATATACACATATACGTACACATGTAGACATATGTATATGTATATATATATATATATATAATATATATATTATATATATATGTATGTATACGTACACACGTACACAGTGTATGTGTATATATATATACCTATATATATTATATATATATATATATATAGATAGATAGCTAGATAGGTTTGGCCCACATTGGCCCAGGCCATATCAAACTTAATAGTACCACATGGAAAAGACATTTAGTAATGTATTTTTGGATAGTTATTTCTAGACACCATTGCCCATTCGATTAAAGAGTTGTTTTTGCAGCAGTGTATCCGGGTGTAGGTGGTTTATCTGGAATCTGTTGGAGATATTCATCCAGGAACTTTTTGAAGGTTATGAAATCTTTTTCATCTTTTATATGTTTTGGAATGATGTTGAAATGAGCAGATCCAGTTGAGTAGAAGTAGTTCTGTCTTAATGCTGTGATGTGCTGACAGCACGAATTCTGTAGAGGACGCTTTGTACGGGGACCAAGCCTTGGATGGATTTTAGAAGTGATATCGATATCATTTGGGCAACACTGTCGGAACAATTTCTACATCATACAAATAACAAAGCGCTCTCGGCGGCACTGGAGAGAGTACAGTTTGAGATTCGCGAGTCGAACCCAGTAATTAAGACCAGACATGCCATACATACATACATACATAGATACATACATACATACATACATACATGTGTGTGTGTGTGTGTGTGTGTGTGCGTGTATATGTGTGTGTATATATATTCTTTTCTACTCTAGGCACAAGGCCCGAAGGGGCTAGTCGATTAGATTGACCACAGATCGAAAGGATGAAAGCAAAGTTGACCTCGACGGAATTTGAACTCAGAACGTAAAGACTGATGAAATACCGGTTAGCATTTCGCCCGACGTGCTAACGTTTCTGCCAGCTCGCCGCCTTTGTATGTATATAAATTGAATTATACATATATATATATGTATGTATATGTGAGTATATATATATATATATATATATATATATATATATATATATATATATATATATATATATATATATATATATATATGCACATACAATATGTGTGTGTGTGTGTGTGCTGGTCAATAATTTGTTGGGTGAGATTCGGGCCAATACCGTTTCCCAAAACATTCTACTGTTGAAGTGAAGCCCGGATGGGACAAAGAAACACGAGACACATTGCGATAGTATTTGTTATTTTACAATTATTTGCTTTTTTTTTAATAAAATACTTCCTTTGAAACTTAAGAAAACGAAGCTCTTGATTTCGAACTAGGTTCCCTTATCTCTATAATATCTGTCATATAGTGTTTTTGTTGTTTTCCCAAATATATTTCACTGTTTTCTTATATGCAGATTTATTGTTCATTAACGATCGTCTGCTCTTCTTGTCTAGCGAGATTCTTTCTCTTATACTCTCTTTCTTTTAGTACATTGTTTCTCTCGAAGTGGTGCATTTCTCTTGAAGCAATATGGCGACGTAAACTGTAGGGAAGTAATGTAAAAGGTCAAACTATCATACAGCGTTAAGTTTATTTTCTCACTGCCACTCTTCCCCATACTCCTCCCCTTCTCCTTCTTCACCTCTCCTCCTCTCTTCCTCCCCTCCCTCCTCCTCTTCACTATCGTCGTTATTAACCTATATGACCCGAACAATGAAGTCATTCAACCTGCAAATCTCGTAACGTGTTTATTAAAAGTTTTGTATCTGATGGTACATGAAATTTATTCATAGAAGTTTGAATTTGAAATTTTTGCTCCATCTATCTATCTATCTATCTATCTATCTATCTATCTATCTATCTATCTATCTACATTTTATACGTACGTGTGTTGACAACCATAAGTATACATATCTTTGTGCGCACATACAGATATGAACATAGAAAGACGTACTGAGTGATTTAGTTCTAGTTGAACTTTTTCTTACA
The DNA here is from genome assembly GCF_006345805.1 of Octopus sinensis. Classification (NCBI taxonomy): domain Eukaryota; kingdom Metazoa; phylum Mollusca; class Cephalopoda; order Octopoda; family Octopodidae; genus Octopus; species Octopus sinensis. The sequence goes on from NC_043002.1 coordinate 70,135,358, forward strand.
GAACAAAAGAGGATAGGTGAGTGTCGTAGATCGAACAGCTTTAATCATAGCTCTGCTCAGTCAAGGGATTAAATTGGGACTAAATAAAAAATTTAAAAAAAAATAATAATTATTAATAATAATAATAATAATAATAATAATAATAATAATAATAATAATAAGAAGAAGAAGAAGAAGAAGAAGAAGAAGGATGAAGAGGAGGAAATGGAGAAGAAAGAGAAGAAGAGGAGGGAAGAGAAGAAAGTGAAGGAAGTGGAGGAGGAGAAGGAGAGGTAGAAGAAGGAGGAGGAGAAAGAGGAGAAAGAGAAGAAGGAGGAAGAGAAAAAAGGTGAAGGAAGTGGAGGAGGAGAAGGAGGAAAAGAAGAAGAAGAAGAAGAAGAACAACAACAACAACAACAGAAACAGCTACAACAACAACAGCTACAACAACCACAATAACGACAAGGCAACAACAGCACAGGCAACAAAAGCCAAACCAACCGCAACAAGTCCAATAATAGCAGAATCGTTAAGATATTAAACACAAATGGCGGTGCCCCAGCATGGCCACAGATCGTGAGCTGAAACTAGATAAAATGAAAATGTAAAAAGCCATGCGGTATTTAGTTAGCATCCGTTAGTTTCTGACTTCAAATATCGCTGAGGGCAACTTTAGCGCTTTACTTTTCACGCTTTCGGGGTTGGTAAAATAAGTAGTAACGGGTTGATTTGCTCGGCTAAACCCTTCCGAAACATTAGAGGCAAAGTACGACGTGGTATCAAAGCGTTCCTGGATTATCTCTGTAGCACGCCAACACATGACAGCACACGGTTGCCTGCGCAGTGGGAACTAGCAGTGATCCTCATGAGGCAATGTGCTGAGTAATATCGCTGTGTTTAGTTCGCAAATTGTGAAATTTATGTTTTTGTGATCACGTGTATGCTGTAACTGTGATTTTATCATTAATAGAAGCAAAGTACACCGTAAAGGGGGCGATCTGGCAGAAACGTAAGCACGCCGGGCGAAATATTTAGCGGTATTTCGTCTGCCGTTACGTTCTGAGTTCAAATTCCGCCGAGGTCGACTTTGCCTTTCATCCTTTCGGGGTCGATAAATTAAGTACCAGTTACGCATTGGGGTCGATATAATCGACTTAATCCGTTTGTCTATCCTTGTTTGTCCTCCCTGTATTTAGCCCCTTGTGGGTAGTAACAAAAATAGGTATTTCGTCTGCCGTTACGTTCTAAGTTCAAATTCCGCCGAGGTCGACTTTGCCTTTCATCCTTTCGGGATCGATAAATTAAGTACCACTTACGCACTGGGGTCGATATAATCGACTTAATCCCTTTGTCTGTCCTTCTTTGTCCCCTCTGTCTTTCTTATTTCTTATTTCTTTATTGCCCACAAGGGGCTAAACATAGAGGAGACAAACAAGGGCAGACAAACAGATTAAGCCGATTACATCGACTCCAGTGAAAAGCAAAGTCGACCTCGGCGGAATTTGAACTCAGAACGTAGCGGCAGACGAAATACCGCTAAGCATTTCGCCCGGCGTGCTAACGTTTCTGCCAGCTCGCTTTTGTCCCCTCTATGTTTAGCCCCTTGTGGGCAATAACAAATAAGAAGCAAAGAGCACTGTAAAATTTTGCGTTAAACTTGGGAAGTCTGCTACAGAGACATTGAGTATGCTTCGGCAAGATTACAGCGACAAGGTAATGGGTCGAACGCAATGTTTTGAGCAGTAGGGGCGCTTCAAAATCAGAACGCCCCTGGAAGTCGATGAGCAATCTGAAAGATCTACCACGAGTGTTATCCCCGGAAATGTGGTATTGTACATCTAGAATTCGTCCCCAAGACCGTCAATCGAGAGTTCTACTGCGACAGTTTGAAGCATTTGAGGGAGGGCAGTCGGCGAAAGCGACTTGATATGTGGAGCGCGAATAATTGGATTCTTCACGGCGACAATGTACCCTGTAACCGACCCTCCTCACTCGTAAGTTTTTCGCCAAAAAACTTCCTCACTCGCCCTGTTCACCAGATTTAGCACTAACAGACTTCCATCTCTTCCTCAAGCGGAAAAGGCAGCTCAAATGCCATTTTAACACTGTTGTCAGGATCCAGAGCAAATCGCAAATCGCTTACAGAAAACGACCTCCAGGGCGGATTCTAAAAATGGCAGGAAGGCCGGGACCGCTGTATTACTGTGCAAGAGGATTATTTCGAAGGGGATGATGTTTAAACTTAGGTAAATAAGTTATTTTTTATTAAACATAACTAGTCCGGCAAACTTTTGATACAACATCGCCAAGGCGTTTATTAGAGATCGTTATCAATCAACCCATTGACAACGACGGCTGGAATGTTCACAGCAAACACGTAAAGAAAGGATCTTCGTTCAGCGCCATCATTTACCGTCTCGTATTAATTTCGACAAAGAACAGGCGTCTTTATTGACTTTAAAGTAACCTAACTGTGTCTATGACGATATCATGCTGGAACATATCAGTGCATTCTCGATTAGTAAAGATAATTATCGTCAAGTATTGATAACATTCAGATCAGTGACAGCTTTAGCAATTTAGAAAATACTTTCTTTAATGGATATTCGAGAAAGATGCTTCTACTACACGGTAAGTATAGCAAAAAAAAAAAAGAAGAAACAAAAACAAAAACAAAAAAATCTAATAAAATATATAACAGATAAATAAATAAAAAGGACAACACTACTTCTTCTCGGAATAACAGTTAAT
>NC_043002.1:70140587-70143087 GCF_006345805.1 Octopus sinensis
TATATATATATATATATATATATATATATATATATGTATACATATTTATATATGTATATATATATATAATATATATATATATATATATGTGTGTGTGTGTGTGTGTATATGTATATATACACACATAAACATATGTGTGTGTGTATATATATATATATGTTTACGCGAATTCAAACATACAACCATATTTACATACAAATACATATTTCATACACACAGAAACACACACATACACACACTCGCACATACACACTCACATGCACACAAATATATTCAGCAGATAGATAGATAGATAGATAGATAGATAGATAGATAGATAGATAGATAGATAGATAGATAGATATACAGATGCATACATACCTACATACTTACATATAACTAAATACACACACACATCTCTTTATATGTGATTGCGTGCATGTTAAAAATTGACTTTTGTGAAGTTTTATCAAGTACAATGAGAGAAAGAAATAAATAGCGGGAAGTAATCTTAAAAAAAAAATATTAAAAGATGTGAAACGCTTGTACATATTTGTCTAGTTAATGAAATGTATTTCAACAGGAAGCTCTGGATTGGTTGATATCACGAATAGACGGGAACTTTGATGAAAACCTCGCTATGATAAAGAAATCAATTACAACATATTCTCATGGAAGGCCGCTCGGATATATAGTGTTGTATTCTGTAAACCTCTATATCCAATTTGTCTGTCTGTTTGTATGTCTGTCTATGAACATACATACATGCACACACACACACACACACACACACACACACACACACACACACACTCACACACTTGCAGACACATGCAGACACACAGCCACAAATAAAGAAAACTCTTAGAAGGTGAACGAATGCATAATGAGAACATTGGTACTTATGAAAAAATAAACCAGCACTTAACAACATCGTTTTTCCAATTGTGAATGATCACACACCCAAACATCTGTATTTCTGTGTCTGCGTATGTGTGTAAGTATATACATACAGAAATACACATACACACACACGCACACACATACACATATAAATAGAAAATTCCTATTTGTAAATCTCTCAACGAGACATTCAGTAACAGCACTCTGTGGTAAAGATTATTTGCCAACAAAACGTGGCAGTCCTGGTTAGGACGAATGCTACTGCTATTTAACACTAGGAAGCATCGTCTCCAGCTAGCTATACGACACACTAATCTGTGTCTTTATATTTTCGAAAAAGGGAGTTTAGCATCCCCACTCAGAACAAAACAGCATCTGTGTACAGTTGAAGGGCCTGGGAGAGTATCTGATATTAATCAATATCATCAGCAGCTAGAACTTAACTGGCAATTCTTAGTGGATGACCGAAGCGGGTAGTTTATTCTATGATTTAATGAGCGTGACAAAGTGTTTCCAAAAGTCATGGGTGCTGTGTTGTTTTTTTGATTTTGTGAGCATGTCCACGAGTGTTTGACATGTGGAATTCAAAAAAGGTGCCCAAGGTTACTATTGGAAAGATGGTGGATAATCTTGTGGGTGTCTTCGGCAACCAGTCAGCTGAGCTTCAATGTGTCCATGCCCAATATACGCTACATACTACATCATACATCCTACATACATACATACATACATGCATGCATGCATACATACATACATACATACAACATCATACATACATACATACATACATATATATGGGACCACTGCTTTTTATAGTGGCCCTCTCAGATATGCCCTCAAATGTCCGGATAGCCACTCTGGCAAGTTATGCAGATGATACGAAAGTCTCGCAGAAAATACAGAACCTCAACGGTAGCGCGTCTGACTCCAGATCAGAAGGTTGCGTGTTCGAATCACGTCGGGGTCATATTATATATATATATATATGTATATCTATCTATCAATCTATATATATATATACATACACACACCACACACACACACACAACACACACACACACACACATAATATATATATATATATATTATATATATATATATATATATATATATATATTATATATATATATATGGTGTGTGTAATCCGTAATATTGGTTTCATTAAACAAAGATTCACAGTGAAACAATTGTCAAAAATTTTTAATCCCGTTTATTCGTTTTTTGTTACTAAACTATTTCACACTACACCAAGGATTCTATCATTATCGGCGTATTGGTAAGCAATTGGAATTACAAATTACTCAAAAACACCAGCCTGACTATCGTTGCTGTAAAAGTGATAATGGATTACTTCGCTGATTGCTTTGGGTGATTCTATGTAACTAATCTTTTGATCTTTATGAATCCTATATAACCGAAAATGTATGAATGTATGTATGTGTGTACGTATGTATGTTTGTATGTAGGTCTGTCTGTATGTATATGTGTATGTATGCATGCATGTATGTATACGGATATGTGTGTGTGCGTGTCTGTGTATGTGTGTGTGTATACTGTAAATGTTGGATTGAGGAATAATTCGTGTGCGTTTTTTCTCAAATTTAAAAATGCACACAGA
>NC_043002.1:70148087-70153087 GCF_006345805.1 Octopus sinensis
TTGGCAGACTGTCTTTTGAACTACTTTTGAACTGTTTTTTGACATAGCAGAGAAGGAACTTAAAAAGAAAAACCCTGTCTTAGAGTGGGAAATTAACCCGCCTAAGCAATGGTTAAAAGATATGGAGGAGAAGACGGTGGTACTTAGAACGTATTCTAAAGTTCTTAATTCCATCACCGTCTTCCCAAAACAAGTCATAAAGAATGAACTTAAAGAACATTTTTCCTCTGTAAAATATATATCCCGCGGTGTCAAACATGCAACCGTACGGTTGCTGTTTGACAACGGGGAAAAGGCTCGCCAGTTTGCGAGTTAGCCTTTACAAGGCAACGGAATTCTTTTTCTCCCGTCATATTATGGAACAAAATTAATACGAGCCTGGATATGTGTGCTCCCCCGGGAACCGAAGCGGATTGGATTGAAGATACCATCCGACGGGGACTGGGAGATAGCGGGTCCAGGCTCTTAAATGTAAGAGTATTGCCGGCGGTCGATTGTGAAAGGTCAAAAGCGATTTTGACCCTGTGGACCCCATCGGCCGCAAGAGAACTGGTTTTTCCAGACTTCTTGAAAATGGCTGGCTACAGGTATCCGGTGATACTTGAGGGACGTCCCCCAAAATGTCACACGTGCCTGCAGCCAGGCCACATTAAAAGGAACTGCCCTCAGGACCATGGTAACGTCCTGGAACAGTCACCAGATGCCACCTCCCCTACCCGGTCAAAAGGAGAGGTGGATGTGGTCGAGGAGGCTTCAGCCTCCTCAACTCAAAAAGGATTAAAAAGGAAGAAGGCGGGCAACAATAGTTGCCCGCCGAAGGAACCTAAGGCTTCGGGAGGCGGGGGAGAGTCTCCGGACAAAGCGGAAGGGCTCCACTCCCCCGAAGCCAGGTAGAAAAGAAAAAAAAGAAGAAAGAAGAACGGGTCATCTCAGCGGGGAGATGATGTGCCGACTGCATGTCCCGAAGTTGTGCCACCTACGGTGGAAGAAACCACCCCCACCCTTAAAGATGATCAATTAATTATCTTTTTCTACAAGGGCGGAGAGGTGGAAAAAATAGTAGAAGAACATAAAGAAACATTAGATATGCCCTTCACACGGGATCCCGAATGGCCTCCGCAGATAGCTGTGGAGGTCATAAGGTTTCCCTTGTGGGAAAGGCTTAAAGGATTTGGGGAGGAGTGTCGCATTGGCCGGGTGGCCCTTACACGACTTACATGTCTTACATGAGTGAGGCATGGGAAATGGCGGGATACAGGAACTCAAGCGGCATCGAAGATAATAATGAATATATCGATGGATATATCGAAGAGTAGGGGGTGAAAGACCCTCGTTACAGGGTTTGAAACCTCATCTTATTGGATTATTTTGTAGTGGTTTATAACCTCAATTTTGTGCTTTAAGGAAGAAAGAAAAAAAAAAGAACATGTTAAGTAAGAGGTTTTAGTGCCTTCACCTTGTAAGAGGTTTGAAACCTCATATTGATTTAAAAAAAAAAGAAAATATGTTTGCGAGAAAAATCCAATCGGCGGGTGTTGGGTTTCGTCTCTCATCTATTCATTATAATTCATTTTCATTCATTAATGTGTTTGTCCAGCCCGCAAAGCGCTTTGTACTGTCTATATGACAAATTTATGAAATAAAGTAGCTTGCTTACCAACCACATGGTTCCGGGTTCAGTCCCACTGTGTGGGTCCTTGGGCAAGTGTCTTCTACTATAGTCTCGAGCCGATGAAAGCCTTGTGAGTGGATTTGGTAGACGGAAACTGAAAGAAGCCAGTCGTATATATGTATATATATATATATATGTGTGGTGTGTGTTATATGTTTGCGTGTCTGTGCTTGTCCCTCCAACATCACTTGACGACCTATGCTGTTGTGTTTATGTTCCCGTAACTTAGCGGTTCGCCCCCCCCCGATAGAATAAGTACTAGGCTTACAAAGAATAAGTCGATTTACTCGACTAAAGGCGGTGCTCCAGCATGGCCGCAGTCAAATGACTGAAAGAAGTAATATATATATATATATATATTATATATATATATATGTGTGTGTGTGTGTGGTGTGTGTGTGTGTGTGTGTATAAATATACACGCACACGCATACATATATATGTGAATTAATGTAAATATATATACACAATGTTCATCACCAACTGTAATATGTGAGATATCCTGACAAGAAATGTAACCTGACATGCGTATATAAGTTTACGAAACATTAAAGTATCTGGTTCATAGCTATTATTGCGAACACACTAACATATCTCTTAACATAGCATGCTAAATTCAGGGAGATTTTCGCCTGTGGTGAAATATTTCTGAATGATTTAGTATCAGAAAGACCAAACAAAGAGAAGGCATGGCTGTGTGATAAAGAAGTCTGCTTCCCAACCACATGATTCTGGGTTCAGTCCCATTGTGTGGCACCTTGAGCAAGAGTTGGCTGTATTTATATATATCTGCCTATCTGCCTGTCTGTCTGTTTATCTATCTATCTATCTATCTATCTATCTATCTATCTATCTATCTATCTATCTATCTATCTATCTATCTATCTACCTACCTACCTACATACCTACCTACCTACCTATCTACCTATCTACCTATCTATCTATCTAAATTAATAAATGCGCACACACATCTATTCACAAAATTCTGGTCGATCTGTGCCTAATATAGAACTCCACTAAAAGTACCCAAAGACCAAGCGGTGGTATTGAAGTATCATAGCAGTAGTTTTCAAGGATCAGATGGCGTTAAATTCAAAATTTCAGAATGTAAAGAGCTAACGCTCAGACGATTCTCACAGTCCACATTCCTGGACTTTTATCGATCTCGAAAGGAGGAAAGATAATTTGAACCTAGAGTGCAAAGTAGTGTTTCAGACACAGGAGGCACAATTCATTTGCTCTTTTTGTCTCTTTTTCATCTTTCAGCATTTGAGAAAAATATTAAATCAGCAATCCTTTCGACCAACGCAAGAATAAACAAACAAAATAAGGAACAAACCAAAAACTATAAAACAAAAATATCAAAACAAAACGAAAAGCAGCCTTTCTGCCATTTCCTCTAAGACAAAGATTTAATTTCTTTTACTAATTAGTAAAAATATGTCCTGCAGATAAAACAAAAAGGTAACTAATACAAAAAAGGTAAATATATAAAAAGAATGAAATAACCAAACGAAAACACATATAAAATTGTTATATATCTAAAACAATAACAAGAACAATAATAATAATATAATCAACAAAACAACAAAAGCAAATGCAAAAACAACAGGGAGAATAACAACACGGATGTCTTCCTTAACGACGACTATAGCAAATTAAAGCAAGAGCGAGTATGAAAATAACCAGGATAACAAGAAAAATGGTAGGGGGGAAATAACTGTAAAATGTAAACAAACATTATAATAAATGCTGAAATTATAACAAAAACAACGCCCTTCTTCCTCATTACTTTCAGGAAAGATTAGCCAAAGAACAGGAATTGTGCGCCGAATCATCATCATCATCATCATCGTTGCGTCGTGGTTGTCGTTATAAGCATCATCAACAACATAAAGATCTATAGAAACTACAATAACGATAACTGATGGTGTTACTACAACAACAACAACAACAACAGCAACAACAAAGAAAGATAAAAGTCGTCAGCTACTAGAAAAAAAAAGTAAAATAAACGTTACAAGAATAGGAGGAAAGAAGACAGAAACACGGAAGATGTGAAATAATGGTAAACGAATTGAGGGGAAGAAAGGAAGGGAGAGCGAGCGAGAGAGGGAGAGAAAGAGAGAGAGAGAGAAGAGAGAGAGAGAGAGAGAGAGAGAGAGAGAGAGAGTGGTTGAAGTGGAAAGAACAGGAGATTTCAAGAAAATTATTTAAGAATTTCCTGACAGTTTTATAATTGTTGGCAAAGCTATGTTGTAATAAATGCCCGAGGAAGAATTGAATACATAGTGTTGCTAATCTCATAGACATCTTATCGACTTGTTGGGTTCAGTGTTATGATTTGTGATATCATTGAGCTTCCATACACACTTTATTAGAAATAATAAAAACGTCTCATTGACTAGAGACGAAGCGGCATTGCCCATAGCCTTTTATTATTATCATCATTATCATTATCATTATTATTATCCTTATTATTATTATTAGTAGTATTATTATTATTACGCCAGTGCATGCTAATTTAGTTAGCAGGTATTTTATCTTGAGTTTTGGTGAGAACAAGTCTCCTCCAATCTAGAGATTCTTTCTTTGTATTCTAGCAGATTCTGCACATCAGCAGGGTAAGTTTCATTCCCAATTTCTTTCAGTCTTTTAGGTAGCATTTTGGGAGTTGTCCCCTGAGCACCAATTACTACAGGAATAATTGCTGTTTAGGTCTTCCACAATCTCCTCAGCATTCTGGCTAGATCCTGATATTTCTCAATTGGTTTTCGATTGCTCTTGTATCGACTCTGCCATCATAGGGACTTGCAGAATCTTTGATTTTACTCTGGTTTTCGTGCTTCAATGGTATTGTCAGTCATACTATGTAATCATGTAATTCTCATTTTCTATCACAGCCTCTGGTTCGTGTTCATACCATTTTTATATTGTTTTGAAGACATACACTTGGCTAACATCTCGTAGTACTCTTTTACCTCGACAATCACGCCTGCGCTTATACGCTTTTTCTGTTAGTATACTGCACTCACTCAAAATCTAATTGATACTTTCGTCTCTTTGCCTGCAGATTCTGCGTTTGCCGTCTGATTGTGTTTTGTCGATCTTTGCCTTTATCGGATTTATTCAATGGGCTTGTTCCTGAGCGGCTATAACTAGCGTTACTGTCCATTGTTTTTCAATTTCCTGCTCGTCAACCAGAGCCAACGACCTTCATTTCCAATATCCTCGATTTGTTGCATGAAATGGCCATGCAGTTCCATATTTTCCATTTGCTTGTTCTGTTATTCTTTCTTTTCGCTTATAATTCTTTTACTGTTTCAGT
>NC_043002.1:70158087-70168087 GCF_006345805.1 Octopus sinensis
ACGCAGCCACTAGAAAATTATTAGAAGATTATTAGAAAATTATTATTAGAAAATTATTATTAGAAAATTATTATTTTTAAATCTCACAACGTGGGATATTCAGCAATAGTACTTTGTAGTAAAGATTGTTTGCCAACATAACATGACAGTCCTGGTTTAGGACTAATGTTGCTGTAGTTTACACAGATATTGTTTTGAGCTGAAAGGGGGTGCCAGATTCCCCTTTTCGAAATGTAAGCACACGGATTGTGTCGTATAGCCAGCTGGAGACGATGTCTCCTGGAGCTAAATTGCAGCAACGTTAGCCCTAAACCAGGACTGCCTTGTTATGTTGGCAAACAATCTTTACTACAAGTTCCTTATTGCTTGAATTCTCGCCACCCTGCGTGCACTCCATGACATATCTGTTTGCCAGACACGAGCAGACAGTACAGATGAGTTATCACGCCCAAAATCCATCGCCATAGAACTCTATGAAAGACAAAACAAATCAATAAAGGAAATGATGGTTAGACTTCTGTACGTCATTAGATTTAAGTGACAAATGCTTTTACCATTCTCTCAGTCACGTCGCCATAGAAGGCTCCAGTGACAAACATTTCAAAACGACTGGTACTAGTTTGACTGCAAGTTTTGTGTTAGAGTACTTTTCTCCTGGAACAGCTGCCCTCCCACGGCCTTGTCAAAACCAACGGGAGCCTCCTCTACTCCTGGAAAATCTATTTAATCCACAAACGAAATCCTGACGGGTACTTCTGTTCTGGCTTAGAACAGACCTGCGAATAATAGTAATTAAAGGTGACTCAACGCTTCCCACAACTCCAGAATTCCCCAACAGGAGCGTCGTTACCTGATCTACAATAATAAATGGCAAGTTTTTGTGTTTGTAAATTTGTTACTTTAACTCCTCTGAGACTATCCAACAGATCTTGGCGAAATTTGACACGTGCATGGGGCCTATGCCTATACGGTCACTTATGCACTTGGAATTAAATCAGCATCGATTTTTCAAAAATCGTAAAATTTCAGCAATTTTTTAGTGGTAGCCATCGTGACATTAATTTGACGAAAAATGCCGAAATTTGAAGAAAAATGTTTCATGGGTATAAACAGACAGCTTATTAACGGTAATCTATTTAGCATTTGCTAAATTCTTCATTTCAATGCGAATGGTTTTGATTTGCTAAAACTTATTATTTCAATTCGTTGTTTTAATTCCCCAGCGTTTCAGGTTTTGATTAGGTAAGAGCATTTTATTTCTGAAGCAAAATTTAGGCATTTTGCGCACTAGCCGTTGTGACATGCACACAAAGGACGATGACACGAGTTCGCTACCAGACTCTGCTCATTTTTTCGTCAAATTGATCCTACTCATTAATTCAGGTTTTAAGGTTTTGAAAAATGTCGAAATTTGACGAAAAATGTTTCATGGCTATAAACAGACATTAATGGTAATTTATTACCGGGTACCTCAGCTAGTATCTCTCTCTCTCTCTCTCTCTCCTCTCTCTCTCTCTCTCTCTCTCTCTCTCTCTCTCTCTATATATATATATATATATATATATATATTATATATATATATATATTATATATATATATATATATATATATATATATATATATATATAATATATATAGGCGCAGGAGTGGCTGTGTGGTAAGTAGCTTGTTTACCAACCACATGGATCCAGGTTCAGTCCCACTGCGTGGCAGCATGGGCAAGTGTCTTCTACTGTAGCGTCGGGCCGACCAAAGCCTTGTGAGTGGATTTGGTAGACGGAAACTGAAAGAAGCCCGTCGTATATATATATATATATATATATATATATATATGTATGTGTGTGTGTTTGTGTGTCTGTGTTTGTCCCCCTAGCATTGCTTGACAACCGATGCTGGTGTGTTTATGTCCCCGTCACTTAGCGGTTCGGCAAAACAGACTGATAGAATAAGTACTGGGCTTACAAAGAATAAGTGCCGGGGTCGAGTTGCTCGATTAAAGGCGGTGTTCCAGCATGGACGCAGTCAAATGACTGAAACAAATAAAAGAGTAAAAGAGTAAAAGAGAGATATTATAGAGAAGACATTACTATACATAAATGCCACACGCTAGAAGGGACTCTTAAAGTCAAAACTACCAAAATAAACACGTATCGAATGCGAGGGAATGCAACTCTCGAAGCGAGCCTTCTGTTTTTAGAAGGCTCGCTTCGAGAGCTGCATTCCCTCGCACTCGGTACGATGTGTTTATTTATTTTGGTAGTTTTGACTTTAAGAGTCCCTTCTAGCGTGTGGCATTTATGTATCGTAATGCCCTCTATATAATATAAGTAAATATATTTAAGAGAAAATTTGATGGTTATTTTTTTCTCTTATGAGGTTTTTCACGCTAACTACTTGATAAATTCTTACAAAGATTTTATCCTGTTTTTATATTAAATATATATATATATACATACATATATATATATATACACATTCATGTATACATATATATATATACATGTCCTGAGTATGACGTAATATATGTATAGACACACACACCTATATATTGTAGACATATTGTCATATATATATATATATATATATATATATATATATATATATATATAGAGAGAGAGAGAGAGAGAGAGAGAGAGAGAGTGAGACGTGATACATATGTATGTGTGTATGTGCTTGCGTTTATATAAGACATATACACCTGAATACACAGTCATATTGAGTTTAGAGACCCTGTTTTAATCAATATATTTCTAACGATCAAATGATTACGATCGGAAACCCAATTTTCGCAACACTTTCATCACAAGAATTTGAAGTTGTCATTTTGGAATATACACGCGATTAATAATTAATCTAGACCTGTAAAACATAATTAATCACTTTACCAGGAGGATTAATCAATTTGGTTGAAAACAACGTGATTAATACATCTACTTTCTAAAAACACGTCTGTTCGTTGATGCAGAGCTGTTGCGTTGTGACATTCTAGTATTTCGTTTGCAAGAAGACAGATATACTTTGCTTGATGTCTACAGCAGTAATAAAGCTGTCAACACAGAACGGTTATAATCGGAGAAAGACCATATTAAACATTTCTCATTGTATGTACAGTCAGAGAGTTTTCTAGGACCATATTAAATATTCCTCACTGTACATATATACAACACTAGATTTTTCTGTCATGCTATTTCAATTATTTCGATTATTTATTTGTGAATGTTATTAAAACATCAAACGTGACAAGCATAATAGTAACGACAGAAAATTTCCCATTCTTCATCACGGGGTTGTTTTCACTAGTGATTTATCGTACGCATTAATAGAATAATTGCCAGTTAGATATTAGTCGACTCTGTGACTTGCCCATTATAAAAATGGACCGGTCTTTACCTAGAAGAAACAATTCATAAAATTGTCCGGCGACAGCTACATAAGTGGAGGAAAATGGCTTGTTGGTTAGAGCAGCGGGCTCGCAGTCGAGGGATCGTGGCGGGTTTGAATCTCAGACCGTGAGATGTGTGTGTTTATGAGCGAAATACTTATGCTTCACGCGGCTCGGGCAAAAAGTAATGGCGAACCTCTGCTGACTCTTTCGCCACAACTTTCTCTCACTCTTTCTTCCGGCATTTAGCAGCTCACTTGCAACGCACCAGCGTCCCGTCCAGGTGAGGAACCTATACGCCAATGAAACTGGAAACCAGCCCTTATGAGCAATGCATAGCTCGAGAAGGAGCAAAGAACAACACAGCTATATGATAGGTGTTCTCAGTTTATTTTATAGATTTTCTTTACGTTTCCGAGCATAAAATCTTTCCTATTAGATTATAGTATAAACTGGGAGAATCTTTAGCACGTCGGACAAAATTCTTAGCGGCATTTCGTCCGTCTATACGTTCTGAGTTCAAAGTTATGCCGAGGTCGTCTTTGCCTTTCATCCTTACGATGTCGATAAAATAAGTCCCAGCTTATCGACGTATACCGTACCCCGAAATTGCTGGCCTTGTACCAAAAATTTGAAAGCATTTAAACAGCAGTATAAATCATATTTGATAAAGATATGCTCAAGCCTCCTTGAAGAAGTTTTACATGATTGTTACCTATCAGGAGCTTACTGTTTTCTTATGCCGGTTTTAACGATAAATTTCCCATGGAAATGTGATAGGTGCAAGACTGTCAATTATAGCGCACAGTATCACATTGTGTAGGTACGTGGCTTAGTGTTTAGGACTTTCTAGAATCCCAAAAGCTGTTTTGCTTTCGATCTTTAAACATTAAGGACGATTAACGACTTACCTAATATGGTATCGAATAAAACACTCACTAACTCTCTACCTACCTACCTACCTACCTACCTACCTACCTACCTACCTACCTACCAACCTATTTACCTACCTATGCCCACTTACCTATCTACCTGCACACATACGTACCTATCTACGTACCGGTCTATCTATCTATCTATCTATCTATCTATCTATCTATCTATCTATCTATCTATCTATCTATCTATCTATCTATCTATCTATCTATCTATCTATCTAGACATGGACGGACGCTAGTCAAATGGGTTCCACGTAAGTTGGTCATTTTGTACGTTGAAAATTGTTTATTGTCAAATATTTTGTGTTTAAAAGTTGTGCAACAACATCCACTGCAAACCTTGATTAATATCTACACAAAATTTCGCCCTTTGTGGGCAAAATTAAAACAAAAGAATTCTCATAGCCTTCGTGGTTTCATTTAGCCATTTTATTTTCAAAAATGGCTACTGGTCACCAGGATTCCCTGTCAGCATACGCTGAACCTGAAAACACCACCACCACCACCATCAGCATCGACAACAGCAACAACTACAAAACAAAGGTCGTAAGGCCAAGCACCGTCACCGCCACCAATGATTCCACCATCAACACCGACACCACCACCATGGCAGCTTCTGCTACCTCTGCTAACGATACCACTACCATCAACAATAACAATACCAAGATCACCGCCACCAAAGACCGTGTCGTCAATACCAATGCCACCACTACAATATCTGCTACTACGACTGCCTCCCTTGCTGCTAACACCACCGTCGCCACCAAGAACGACAATAACAACAACAACAACAACAACAACAACAACAACAACAACAACAACAACAACAACAATCCCCTTCAGCCATTGTTCCTTCCACCACCAACAAGTGAAGGAGAGAAAGAAAAAAACGCGACCACCAAACGAATTGCCGAAATTTGCTCAAACGCAGAGGCAAATTATGCAGACAACTTTCCACCCCTTGCTAGTTGCATAATCAGCAACCATACACCTAATATACCCACAACCACCACCTCCACCACCACCACCACCACCACCACCACCAACATAAATGATAAAAATGAAAATAATGCAAATACAATTAACAAAAACAACAACAACAAGAACAACAACAAAAATGAAATAAATATTTTATCATCTAATAGTGAAGATATTATTATAATAGAATCAACAATACCTGAAAAAGCCACGTCCAAGAATATTTCGGATACAACAACAACACAAACACACAACGACAACAACTGCCAGAATATAAAAGTAAATTTCGCTGACACTCTGCGTCAGAAAAAAGAAATAATAAAATTTACGAATGAAGAGTTAATAGAAACGAGAGCACTCTTTACAACCCAAGGGCAGGATTTAGTATTGCATACACCTCAACACATAAAGGAACAAATAGAAAATAAGACAATTATATATAAAATTATAAAAAAAAACCCAAAAAACAAAATGAACAGATTACAAAAACGGATATAGAAAAGTGTTTAAAAAACATAATGAAAAAAAGAATATATAAACTGGGGTCCCCAGTTTAATACAGTGGTGGTCCGCTTCCCTAACGAGGAAGTGGCAAAAGCTCACTCTACGGAGTCTTTGCAAAATGATGAAATCATCATGATACCATATTACAAAGGCCAAAGAGTGAGCAAAATTAGCATTAAAAATGTACCACCGGAGATACCTAACAAATGGATAACAGGAGCGATATGTTACCATTTAAAAACTATAAACATTTTAGAGATTGTCGTATACAAAAACGACAATTGGGGTGGTAAATCAATAGAAGTCAGCATCCAGATTGATGGGTCCTCTATCGAGAAACTTCCTGATAAGATTCTCTTAGAGAATGGGCACAGATGCTACAACTGTAGCAGCCCAGAACATTTAATTACAAAGTGCGTTCTTGGACAGAAAAAACAAGAAAGAACAAATCAGAAAACAAATAAAACACCTTTGTTGCCAACACCAACACCAACACACTCAATTATGGAACAATGCCAAGAAAAACAACAAACCAGAAAACAAACCCCAACAACATCACCAAGAAAGGAAACAGCACCAACACAATCACCGTTGACGCCGCAAACAATTCAACATACTGAAACAACACCAAAATATAGACCAACGCCAGCACCAAGGACGACAACTAAAAAAACAGAAAACAGTGACGAGAAGACAAATTCTACCCCTAACACCACAACAACACAAACACCGCACAAAACATCAACAATTTCAACAAACATACATATTAACGCAAATGCTTTGCCTTTACCCCTTTCTGATTCGTCGGACTCGTCGTCCAACGACGAAAGTTCGACGGAATGGCAAATAGCCACAGGGGGTAAAAGGAAAAACCAAAAAAGCCCACCAAACAAGTAAGTAAAGCAGATCCCCTTAGACAACCAAAAAATCAATGACCCCGCAAAACCACACACACAACTAACAGCAATAGACACAGACAATAAAAAACTAATGGATTACATTGCATCCAACACGAACATCTGCGAAGATGACTTTAAGACAGATAATTATCCGCGCACCACTCCACCGAAACACATAAGAATTCTACACATAACACAAACACAACACCATACACTGAAAACCATATTTCCAAATGCGGTAGTGGGGTTTCAAAAATACCTCTCAAAAGAACTATTCAAACACCTCCTCAAAGACACTACAAAAGATGAAGAAAAAACTGAAACTTTCGAAATGAGTTAGTGACCTTCCCTCTTGCCTCTTGTCTCTTCCAATGTAGTGTGTGAAACACAAATTTCTTAAACGTCAATTATGCATAAATTAGGTTTTGTGAATGCACGTGGCTTGGCGTCGGCTTGGAAACAAGGTTACCTTCTAAACGACATCAAGTCACAGAACGTGGATATAGTAGCTATCAGTGAAACCAGACTCAGCAAGCCGCGGGCCCTCGCGTCCATGTTTGGCGATCAATTCGACATGGGTGGTGGAGGTACCGCAGTGCTTTTTCGAAAGAGTCTAAATGTAAAAGTAAGAACAATATTCCTAGACCCGGGGGGGGTAGGCTGGTTGTCTTGGACGTGGATGGCAGAAATGGGTGTGCATTCCGTCTGATGGCAGTTTATGCACCGTCCTTAACGGGTCGGGTGGATTTCTTCAGACGTCTAGAGGTTTTCCTGGGTGCGTCTAGACCTTTACTGTTAGTAGGGGATTGAAACGCTACCTTGGACATGCATATAGATTATGTGGGAATGGATAGGAATAGAAGGGGCTGTAAGTGCCTCAAATACGTTTCCATTTGTCTGACAGGTTCCGACCCGACCATCCGAAAGTGCCAACGTGGACTTGGACAAACCGCGTCGGATCGTCGAGATCTTATCTAGATAGAATCCTATGCAGGACAGCGGATAGGGATAGTGTAGGATGTCCACAATTTAAAATAGTCAGCTACACAGATCACAAATTTGTTACGTGTACGCTCGACTTAGATAAAACACATAGGCAGGGTCCCGGTTACTGGAAACTGAACACGTCGCTGTTAGCGCGACAGGTTTACAGGAACCGAATTAGCGAGTAATTAAGAGGGCGCTGACGGGAGCCGTCGTTACAACCGCTGGTGGTACGCCCTGAAAATGGCAATAAAATCGGAATCAATTAGGTTTAGCAAGGAATTAGCGATAGAACGAAATAGAGTAGAGGGAGACTTGGTTAAGAAACTAGAAGAGGCACTTACCACTGGCAGCGCAACCAACGTGCTGGCTGCGAGGATGGCCCTCGACCAACACCTCAACGCCAAGCACGAAGGTTGCGTCGTCAGAGCTAAAATGCGTGCCTTAAGGAACGAAGGGATCGAAGCTGCGCGAGAGGCCCGGGTAGCGGAGGTGCAGCGTGGCAACAGAGCCACCATTCGGTCTCTAATAGATCAACAGGGATGCAGTTTAGTCGAACTCGAAAGGATGTGTGAGGCCTTTCAACAGCACTTTGCTCGACTATTTGGTGCGAGTAGTGGGTCGGAACGCGGGATGGATTTCAGTGCCTACCTGACCGACCCGCCGCGGCTCTTGGCAAGAGAAGCGGAGTGTTGTGAAAGTCCCATCACAGCCGCTGACGTGCGGGATGCGATGGCGGGCTGCGCGAGGGATAAGTCGCCTGGATTGATGGTTTACCCAACGAGCTGTGTTGTCAAATGCCAGACTTGTTTGGCGACCTCTTGGCATCAGTCTATTGCAACTGGCAACAAAACGGGAGAATCCCCGGTTTCGTGAGCCGAGGTGCAGTGACGTTGCTGAAGAAAGACCCAAACAAGGGGAATTTTATAGATAATTTCAGGCCCATCACTCTGCTCAACGCAGATTTGAAAATTTTGGCCAAAGTAATAGCCGAGAGCTTGGCGCTTGTCATTGGTAAACTGGTCGACAGGGCGCAAACATGCGTCGTGCCGGGCAGAACCATACATGACAACCTCCATCTGATGCGCTACATTGTGGACAGAGTAGTTAAGGATCCTGGCATGGGTGGGACGCTGATCAATTTGGATCAGTCTAAAGCCTTCGATAGGGTCGACCATCGGTACTTGGCGGCCGTCCTCAGGGCGGCTGGCTTCGGTCCTGTCTTCCGCGGTTGGATCGCTGCCTTGTATAGCGGCATCCGATCGGTGATTCAGGTGAACCGCCACCTGTCGAAACCGTTTGACATCACGCGTTCGGTCCGTCAGGGGTGTCCCCTGTCGGCGCTTCTGTATGTATTGACTCTCGAGCCGCTACTGCGGAAGCTGGCGACACTGAGGGGCATCCCACGGGAACTGGGTTGCGGGCGGGCGTGTCGGCATATGCGGACGATGTCACCGTCATAGTGTCGAGCGAAAAACACATCCAGATGATAGGCGAGACACTAACAAAATACGAAACGGTGACGGGAGCGAAGATTAACCCGGGAAAGTCAGTGGGTTTGCTACTCGGCACCTGGAGATGCAAGCCCATGCCGTCCGACTACGGCTCAGTAGTGGGACGCTGGACGGACGGACCGGTTAAATTGCTCGGGGTCTGGTTCAGTCCGAACCTCCAAATGGATAAGAACTGGGACGAGATCACGAGTAGAGTGGTCGCCCTCAGGCAAACATGGGCCGAGAGAAAGCTGTCTCTAAAAGGTCGGGCGGAGGTGGCGAAAGCGTACATCGCATCCGTCATCGATTACCGCCTGACCGTCGTGCCTTGTCCCGACGCCACCATCACCAAACTGGAACGCATACTCTTCCGCTTCCTGTGGAAGGGTGGCGTTCCAATGGTGAGGAGGTCCATTTGCTGTCAATATCCGTTGAATGGAGGACTAGGCATGCCGTGGTTGATGATGCGCAGTCATGCGCTGAGACTGCGACATCTCCGGAACTTCATCGATGACGGTGAACAAGTGTGGGCGCCGTTTGTGAGGCGCGCCTTCCCGCAGCTCGTCTCACTGACCGAACTGCAAACGTGGATCAGGAAGAGACCGAAACTGGGCGATTGGCACCGCGAGTGTCGCCAAGCTCTACAGCAGCTCTGCCGACTGGGGTCAAACTTGTGCAACTTACAAACGACTAAAGCGTTCTATAGAAGACTAGTGGAGGGGAGGTCCGACGACACACTCGGGGCAAACCTGGGCGTCGACGAGAAATTCCTAACCCGCCTGTTCAGGACGACGTTCGGACCGGGGCCTATGGATAACTTCC
>NC_043002.1:70173087-70180587 GCF_006345805.1 Octopus sinensis
TACTGTTTTGGGGTGTGGTCACACTGCAGTATCGTGGAGTTAGGTAAGGTTAGTCGAACAAATCGACCCCAGTAGTCATTTTTAGTCTGACACATATTTCTACCCTTCACTTTCGCCGAAACACTATATATGTATTTCAAATTGACAGAAAAACAAAGACAGGTGTAGGAACAATAAGCAAGTGCATTACTTTGACGCTCGAGAAAAATGGAAAAGTCTTTTATGTTTCAAACCTACGCTCTTTGACAGAAAGGGCAAAGGAAATAAATAGAAGGAGAATGTCTTGGCATTGTTTTAGCCTTCAAATGACGCCACCCCGCTGGCTAAGCGAGCAGGCCAACAGAAGAAAGAGTGAGAGAAAGTTGTGGCGAAAGAGTACAGCAGGGATCGCCACCACCCCCTGCCGGAGCTTCGTGGAGCTTTGGGTGTTTTTGTTCAATAAACACTCATAACGCCCGGTCTGGGAATCGAAACCGTGATCCTACGACCACGAGTCCGCTGCCCTTACCACTGGGTCATTGCGCTTCCACACACACACACACACACACACATATATATGTATACATGCATGTATGTATGTATGCATGTATGTATGTATGTGATATGTGTCTGTATGTATGAATAAGGATATGCATATATATATATAAACACACACACACACACACACACACACCACACATATATATATATATATATATATATGCATATGTATATGTGAAGGCGCTTGACTCAGTGGTTAGAGCGTCGAGCTTACGATCGTGAGATTGTGAGTTCGAATCCCGGACCGGGCTGCGTGTTATGTTCTTGAGCAAGACACTTTATTTCACGTTGCTTCAATTCACTGAGATGTAGAAATTAGTTGCGACGTCACAGGTGCTTTTCCTTTGGATAACATCGGTGGCGTAGAGAGAGGAGGCCAGTATGCACGGGCGACTGCTGGTCTTCCATAAACAACCTGGCCCGGACTTGTGCCTGGGAGGGTAACTTTCTAGATGCAGTCCCCTTGTCTTTGTCGTGACCGAAGGGGGTCTCATATATATATATATATATATATACAAAGCTCTCTCTCTCTCTCTCTCTATATATATATATATATGTATATATATATATATATATATATAATATATATGTATATATACTCTTTTACTCTTTTACTTGTTTCAGTCATTTGACTGCGGCCATGCTGGAGCACCGCCTTTAATCGAGCAACTCGACCCCGAGACTTATTCTTTTGTAAGCCCAGTACTTATTCTATCGGTCTCTTTTGCCGAGTGTGTATGTGTGTGTGTGTGTGCTTGCATACGTGTGTACGTGCATGTGCGTATATCTGTGAGCGCATATATACAGAAAGTGAGAGTGAGAGAGAGAGAGGTGGTGTTGGAGAGAGAGATAGAGTTAGATAATTAGACATACACACATATGCACTGTATGCATATACCGGCACAGGCATACACGTACACATTACACATACACTTACAAATTCATATGCAAGCACATATACACATCTAAACACACGTACACATACACACTGGAAAACATGCATATATACAGACTTACACAAAACCTTTTGCGTGCACAAATTAACCCAGGATGATGCACATATATACACACGCATAGACAATACACGCCCACGCATACACACACATGCAAACACACACAGACACACACTCTCTCTCTTTCGCGCGCGCGCACGCTCGTGGAAGCATGTCTCCGAATTTCTCCAAGGAATATAGAGATTGATGTTAAGGCAGTAATTGCTAAAACATATGGAAATTAGCTGTTTCTCAGACGGCCTCGTGTTTTCCATTTTAGCAGGACATCAATCATACGGAGGAGAAAAGTATTGTCCCCGGAGATGTTTAGTGAGGTGTTTACTGGTTTGGAGCACCAGAATGACTGGGTGATATTAGTACAGTTAATGCATTTTCATAATTAATACTGATTGGGTGAAGTGGAAGAAAGGTAAGAGAACGAGAGAGAGAGAGAGAGAGAGAGAGAGAGAGAGAGAGAGAGAGAGAGAGAAAGTGTGTGTGAGAGAGAGAGAGATAGACAGGCAGACAGGCAGAGTGGGATGGAGAAGGGGAAAGGAGGCTGATCTAGATAGACAGATAGGTAGAGGCGGAGAAAGGGAGTAAACGGAGGGAGATATAACAAAAGAAAGAGTGATAAATAAGAGATAGAGAAATCGAAAAGAGAGCGAGGAGAGAAGAAGTGAAACAGAGAGAGACAGAGAAAGAAAGAGAGAGAAAAAGAGGGAAAGCGTGAGAGAGCGAGAGAGAGAGAGAGAGAAAGAGAGAGAGAGAGAGAGAAAGAGCGAGAGAGAGTACAAAGTAAATATATGAGTGATAATGTGCTGCTTGGTATGTGGTGGCGTGTAACTATGGCATTGGTCCTAGAAGGAGATGGGAAGAAGACACTGGCCTGATTTGAACAGCCTATTTGCTCGTTTAGAATTTTGTATTGCAACTACATTTCTTTGGGTTCCATTGCATTGTGTAACACATTGGGCAAAGATCTTTTACTACAACAATCAGTTGTTCAATACGATGTGACTGAAACTTGCCAAACAGAAACTGAACGGAAGGCCTCAGCCTGCCTGTCTACCTGGAACTCAACTGAGGATAGAAAGTTCCGAATGACCCATCCATGTTTTTTCCTGTCCTTTTTTTTTTTGTGTATCGTCTAACTATGCGGATGTTTTGTTGTCGCCTGTTACGTTCTTGTTCCATTATTTGTTTTCTTTAGTAGAATTTTAGTAGTAATTAGCTGGCAGATATTGGCTGATGAGAAATCAGGCACCTATTTGGTGCTAAATTTCGAAACCGGTACCAAGTTGACCAGCATTTACTTGTTCTGACCCAGTAGGGGTAAGACGTTATTATTCTTCACTGATATTTTTTCCTATCATGTCTGTAATAGATTTGTGACTATTCGGTGGTACAGAAGTATTTTTGACTTCTATTTTTAGCGATGTAGGTGCTCAAGTAGTACCCTTGTGTATACATGTACGTATCTAATATTGTATGTAAATTTAAAATAATAAGGATGAAAATTTGAATATTAATTTGATTAATATCAATTTAAAACCAGTGGTCTAGCATATAGAAAAATCTGAAGATTCAGAAAAATTGTATTACATGCATATAATATTGTATGTATATATTTTATTAATTTGCCTGTACGGCTGATAAATTCGCTTGCTACTCGTGATGGCATTTTAATAATACCATCCCTATATATATGTATATATATATATATATAATAATAAATCTCTGAGCGAGATGTAAACAGTAACTGCTCTATAACATAAGGGGGATCAGCCATCTGAATGTGGCTAGGGACAGGGCGGGGTAGTGGGGGTGTTACTGATGCATTCAGCCCCAGGCGATCATCAACGTCACCAGAAGGGCTGACACCATCTCGGTGTCCTTGCCAGTCTGCAAAGGGAGATCCGCCTCCCCGAAGATACGGATACTACATACGGACCGGTTTCGAGGTATTTGCCTCTTATCAACGCATGGTAAGCACCGTTCTTCGTTGAGGGACTGTGGTTACTGTGAAAATCCATATATATCCAGCCTGTAGAGGAAGTCCCTCAACGAAGAACGGTGCTTACCATGCGTTGATAAGAGGCAAATACCTCGAAACCGGTCCGTATGTAGTATCCGTATCTTCGGGGAGGCTGATCTCCTTTGCAGGCTGGCAAGGACACCGAGATGGTGTCAGCCCTTCTGGTGACATTGATGATCGCCTGGGGCTAAATGCATCAGTAACACCCACACTACCCCGCCCTGTCCCTAGCCACATTCAGATGGCTGATCACCCTTATGTTATATATATATATATATATATATATATATATATATATATATATATATATATATGTATGAATATATATATTTGCAGCAATGGCTCTGACGAAGTAGCATTAGTTATCTTAAGTCGTTCAATTTACTGCAATTGAACAATAGAATAATTGAGTAAACCTATCAGGAATGTATCTATAATGACTACTGGAGACAGCTGTAAGCCAAATTTGCTCTAATAAAGGAATTATATGTTACGACCATTA
Source organism: Octopus sinensis (assembly GCF_006345805.1). Lineage (NCBI taxonomy): Eukaryota > Metazoa > Mollusca > Cephalopoda > Octopoda > Octopodidae > Octopus > Octopus sinensis. The sequence continues at coordinate 70,177,160 of NC_043002.1, forward strand.
TTTTTATCTTGTTTCTTATATATATATATATATATATATATATATATATATATGTATGTGTGTGTGTGTGTGTGTGTGTGTGTGTATATATGTGTGTGTGTGTGTGTGTGTATAACTCTGAAGAAGTTATAAAGAATTGCACAAACACTGAGATGTGAGTCGAATGTTTTTTTTATAGCAGATACAACTGTAAGCTAAAGAGTGTGATTACGTAACTCCTAGTTTTTTTGCCATACATAGGCGCGGGAGTGGTTGTGTGGTAAGTAGCTTGCTTACCGACCACATGGTTCCGGGTTCAATCCCACTGCATGGCACCTTGAGCAAGTGTTTTCTACTATAGCCTCGGGCCAACCAAAGCCTTGTGAATGCATTCGGTAGACGGAAACTGAAAAAAATAGTAAAAACACATTCAGAAAATGTGCTACGTTTGGCTGTGTTTCTATGTATGTGCATGTGTGTGCGTATGTGTGTGTGTGTGTATGTATGTGTATGTGTTTGTGTGTTTGTAGATTTAGAATAAAAATTTGCTGGGCGGGATTCGTTCCGCTTGAGTTACGCATTGAATCCCTCGTCACTCTCGCTGCTAGAAATGCAGTGAACCAATGATTGTCCCCTTGGAAACCTGTTACCAACCAACGACGCTATTATTCACCAAAAGGCTATATAAAATAAAATGATATAAAAATAACCCATAAAGTCGTGGACGGGAGAGAGTGGGGATTAAACTGTATACAGTGAAGCGTTTAGATCGGTTTTTCGGCGATGCTATCACTTGCTGCATTTAAAAGAGAATCTATAAAAGAAGCACACTGCAGTTTTATTGCCTCCACCAACGGGCACAAGAAAAGGACAGCAAGGCAATAACGGCATCAGCAACACCAAACTGAATAAAGAGAAAAAAAACACACACACACACACACACACACACACACGCACGCGCACACACACACACACGCGCACACACACACACTCACACACACACACAGAGGAACATAAGGAAAACAATAATATCAACAAGGCAGCAGCAACAGGAATATAACAACAATAAGAACAGCATCAATTGTGATAACAATAAGAGAATGAAGTTGAAGAAGGGTAATAAAAAAAATAAAGATCCATAGAAAACGCAGTCATTAAAATACCACTAGTATCAATACGAATATGGAGACCACATGCAAGAATAACTGTAGAAGCAGCATCACCATCATCACTCACGAATCCCACACGACTATGACGACGACGACGACGATGACACATCATCATCACCACCACCACCACCACCACCATCACTATCTGCGCAGACACCACCGCAACCACCACCACCACTATATGCGCAGACACCACCGCAACCACCACCACCACCACCACCACTATCTGCGCAGACACCACCGCAACCAACAACACCACCACCATCCCTATTAATGAAGTAGCCCTGGTACCACCTCCACTACTAGCACCACCGCCGCCGCCGTCTTTGCTGCCACTGTACCACCACCACCACCGTAAACGAGGCTACTTTCACCACCACCAATATAACAGGTACAATAGAATGAAGAGCAATAATAATGTCCATAAAACGTTACACCAACAGCATCATCTCTCCCCATCAACATCCCAACACCGCTAAACATCAATATCACATTCGCTACCATCACCCCAAACACTAATACCCTCACCGCCACCACCACCACCACCTCCACCACCACCACCGACACTCCCAACAACAAAAACATCATTTCCACTAAGAATACACTGCAGTCAACAATACCAACAATAATAAATACCATGACCTGTTGAAATAGCAACCAATTGTTGTTCCACAAACCACATCCTTCCCTCTAAAACAGGGGTTCTCAACCATTTTTTATTTATCTAGGGACCCTTTTGATTACTATTTTATTCTGCTGGAGCCCCATAGTCATTCGATGCTTCAAAAATAGTTTTATAGAAATTTCTTTCGAAATTCCTATTAACTTATATAGACTGAATTGTGTAAAATGTTGGAGAAAGAATCCCAGTTGCTTCTTGCAATATATACTATATTCTTTGTGTCCTTTTATTTGTTTCAGCCATTTGACTGCGGCCATGCAGGAGCACCGCCTGTTAGTCGATGTAAATGACTTATCTTCTCATCGAAACTGCTGGCATTGTGCCAAAATTTACAGCAGAAACAGTTATAGTTAATAAAAATAACTGTTAATGGTATTTTGATTGAGAATGGTATTTTTGGATGGTTGATTTAAGGAATAACTCATGTTATATTAGTGGACCTCAGTGACATGAACACAAGAAAATAAATATGTTTTTGTCAATAAACGTTTCGTGCTGAAGACGGCTACTGAGCCAGGAACGCGTATCCTCAACTGTCTTCTTATCTTCAAACAATAAACCTGTCTCTTTCCTTAATGGCATGGCAACTTCGGAGGATCCTTGAATCGTGATGTTATCTCCCCTTTTCAAGTGGAGCTGGTTAATTGCTGGTCTGGAATTCGAAACCACGATTCTTCGATCGTGTCGTGAGTGCAACAGCCAAAGCCGCCACGTCACGCTCCTTCATATACATACACACATACACACATACATACATACATACATGCATACATACATACATATATGTGTGTGTGTGTATGTGTGTATGTGTGTGTGTATATATATGTATTATATTTATATATAGAGAGAGATATGTAAAAGTAAGATCCAAGTATTAAGGTGTAAGAAGATAGTAGAATAAAAAATCTATCTACTGACATGGAAAAAGTGTAACTGTCAAAATGCAGAATTATCGGAGTAATGGGCATTCAAAAAAGTATGTATAGAAATGTATGAATAAAGTCTTGAAGGTTTAAGATTCAAATTAAGGAAGTGCAATAATAATGTTTAGAAGTTAAAAACTGTGAGTAGTGAAATGCAGAATTACGTCGGCTGATCGTGAGAATCAAATATGGATCGCTTCACTAAAATCTGAAGGTGGTATGGGTTATTTCCCTTGAGTTGCTTTAATAAAATATTAGTAATATATAGTAGAAATAAGGATCCATTGGAAGGGCCCTATTATCGATTTTATCAATAATCTAAGTATGTCACGAGATTTCCAGACATAAATTTTACTCACGTGTCAAATAAAGTATAAAAGTGATATTGTCTGCAAAAGTTAGGAATAGGACACAGAAAAAAATCAATATTCAAGGTAATTGAACATAAACAATTTCCCTTGAGTGTTTAAAAAAATATTGCATAGGTGCTATGGATTATTTCCTTTGGATATTTAAAAAAATTAATTATATGAGGTAGATATAAATGTTCCTTCCAGGGGCTGTATTATTTTCAACAATCTAAGCATGTCACAAGGTTACCAGCCATGAGTTCTACTCACGTGTTAAGTTTTATCAAAATCAATAAAACGATGTAATGCTACAAACAAACACACA
>NC_043002.1:70185587-70205587 GCF_006345805.1 Octopus sinensis
CTAGTTTGTGGTTGCTAGGATATATAAATCTCGATTTCTGAGGATTTAGGAAGTATAATCTCACTTTTTCTATTAAGTAAGTTGTCTGCATGTAATATTTTGATGCACTTCTTATCTACAAAACAATGCTTTGATCTTTTGCCACATAAATAGCCGTCATGGGCAAAGAAGAAGTTAACATTATATCAACAACTGAGAAATGTTTGATAATTTTCAACGGGAATCTCTGATTCCAGAAAACGAGATTGTATGACTTCACCATATTGATGGGATTCTCTTTCTTAGCCTAGGTAACAAATTTAGTTGGATAATACATGTTACAGCAGATAAAAGATGAATTCAATGAAAACCAGTAGAGGTTTGTACATAGATGATGTGTTATGGGGCTTTAACCCGTTAGTGTTAGAAATGTTTCGTAAGGGTTTGCAAAATCTCTTTAAAACGGTTAATCTTTCAACACCAAAGAATTTAATTTTCTAGTTGTAACATTAGACCTTCATAGATGCAAGCATTACTCCTACCAAAAATTTAAAGAAAACTTACAATAATATTCATAAACATTCTAATCACCCAGGATCACTGCATAATCTAGGAATATTTTAACAAGAGTGGCTGTGTGGTAAGTAGCTTGCTAATCAACTACAAGGTTCCGGGTCAGTCCCACCGCGTGGCACCTGGGCAAGTGTCTTCTACTATAGCCTCGGGCCGATCAAAGCTTTGTGATTGGATTTGGTAGACGGAAACTGAAAGAAGCCTGTCGTGTATATATATATATATATATATATATATATATATATATATATATATATATACATACATACATATATATATATATATATAATATATGTGTGTGTGTTGTGTGTGTGTGTGTGTGTGTGTGTTTGTATGTGTGTGTATGTTTGTGTGTCTGCGTTTGTACACCATCGATGGTGGTATGTTTACGTCCCCGTAACCTAGCGGTTCGGCAAAGGAGACCGATAGAATAAGTACTAGGCTTACAAGGAATAACTCCTGGGGTAGATTTGTTCGACTAAAGGCGGTGCTCCAGCATGGCTGCAGCCAAATGACTGAAACAAATGAAAGAATAAAAGAATAGCATTTCTAAAATGTGTGTGTGTGTATATGTGTGTATATGTATGTGTATGTACGTTTGTGTGTGTGTGTGTGTGTGCGTGTGTGTGTGTGCGTGCGTGTGTGTGTGCGTGCGTGTGTGTGCGTGCGTGTGTGTGTGTAAAATGTATGGTTCTTAGTGAAGAAAACAGAAAACTTTAAGTGAAGAAAGTAATCAAAGTGAAAAATTTTTAATAAAATTTAAATGTGACTTCGAAGTTTCGCCGTGCTTGGTTCATCAGACAGTAGTAAGTGTAGTGGATTTTACATTGATGTACTTGATTTGCCGGCGGATGAGAGTAATAGTTATTATAGAACCAAAATGAGAAGAGGAATTTCTTTACGCCAAAGTTGGGGATTAATCAAAACAACAGGAGGAGGACCGAAAAAAAGAAGAAAAACGAACCAAATAAATAAATGAATAAATAAATAATGAATAGTAAAATGTTTAAGATGAATAGATTAAAAATAATGAAACTATAGGGATAATTTTTTTTTAAATGAAGATAATAAAAATTCTGATGAATAAATGAGAAAGAGGGAGGTGGTGGTGCAAAAAGAGTAACAGTAATACCAAATATGGAATTAGCATGGTTGTGAACATTGTGTAAGTACTGTTGTGAGTGGTGGGTTTTGTATTTCGTGTCTAAATGATATTTTATTGATTTGCCTGTTAATATCAAGGTCATTAAATGATTTTTTTAGGTTTCTAAAGGGTCATGTGGTGTGGTTTGTGTTGGGAAGGGAGACAACTGATCAATGGTTAACGATTATATTAAATTTTGGGTTGGTAGGAGATAGATTTTAGTTTTATCGTTTTAGTATCTGCAGTTCAATTTTTAATCAATAGTTTTCAATTCTGAATCAGTAGGTTTAGGTAAAATTAAGGGTTAGCATTAGCTTTAATATTAATGTTAAATGTTAATGGTATATAGCTCGATCGTTATGAATAATTATACGTGTGAGTTTATGAAGTACTAAAGAATGAACAGTGAAGTGTTTTTGACGAACTAATATTTTTGTTTTATGTTTTATGTTTGTCTTGCTTTAGTCATTTGACTGCGGCCATGATGGCACATAAATTCAACATGCCAAGCAGCAGAATGAGTATGTGTGTGAATACTTTTTGGTGAAAGCGGAGGGCATTACTTGGAGACGCAGCACGCTGCCTGTTTCTCGAATTAAATCTGCGAACTTATGATAGCCAAACACTCTAACTATAAACTACGTACACTGAGAAACTGCAACTTTTCGAATTGTATCTCTGTGTCTCAGGGTTACGATTGCCGAAACGCTTATTGAAACGTAGTAGTGCTACAATAATTACTTTTATAGTCTGTAGCGCTGATTCTAATCATCAATTGTATGTTCACACGGAAACATACAACGCCTAGTTTTCATTCAAGAAGCTTCAGCATCAAACACGCGCGCGCACACACATACACACATACACATTATAATCTATGTGCTGAGTACTTTTCTCATTTGTAAACAAGCTTTCACCACGTCATATACATATATACTCAATAACACTTGAGTTTGAAAAGCTGTAGAAAGTGAAAGCGCTTAACAGAAAAAGAAAACTTACATTCCCAAAATATTTGCGTTTTAAGATTTTTTTTATATATAATTGATAACTTTTAATTTAAGAAAATCTCTCTTCAAATATTGTGAATGTATCAAGAATTCTTTGCAAAACATTCTTTGAAATATATACATCTATCTATCATCTATCTATCTATCTATCTATCTATCTATCTATCTATCTATCTATCTATCTATCTATCTATCTATCTATCTATCTATCTATCTATCTATCTATCTATCTATCTATCTATCTGTGTGTATGTATGTATGTGTGTATGTATGTATGTATGTGTGGTGTGTGTGTGTGCATGTATATATACTTATATATTTCTGTATATTATATATATATATAATATATATATATATATATATAATATATATATATATATAATATTATATATATATATATATATATATATATATACATATATACATACATGCATGTATATTTATATGTATATCTAATGATATCAGCGCAGCAGAAAATAAAGAGGAAGGCAAGTTTGTGTATGCATATATATATATATAAACTTGAAAGTGATTTAGCGTGCAAGAACGAGTGTCTGCATGTGTATATGAATGCGTATATGTTCATGTTGATACACGTCTGTGCGTGTGTTTGTGTGGGAATGTGTGACTGCATGTGTTTGCGAGTTGTGAAATGAAGCTAGATTAATGAGAGAAAACAAGAGATGAAAGTGATTGTGTGAGTGTGTGTGAATGTGTGTGTGTTTGTGTGTGTGCGAGAGAGAGAATTAGAGGCAAGAGAGAGGGAGAGAGAGAGAGAGAGAGAGAGAGAGGGAGAGAAAGGGAGAAATTTAGAAAGCGAGAGCAGGTAGATAAAGAGTGGGAAGATGAAGATCAGAGAGAGAGAGAGAGAGAGAGAGAGAGAGAGAGAGGAGAGGAGGGAGGCGTTAGAGGGAGAGAAAGGGAGAAATTTAGAAAGTGAGAGCAGTTATGTAAAGAGGGGGAAGATGAAGATCAGAGAGAGAGAGAGAGAGAGAGAGAGAGATGAGGAAGTCGAAAAGGAGATGTAGAAATGTGGAGGAGAAGTTTGTGCCTGCAAGAGGTCTTGGATTTTAGTTCATTTGAAGAATTATGGAAATACCATTCTGACTTCTGCATTTGATCATTGGTAAGATGAAATAAAAGAAGAAAAGTAACAAAACAACAGAGGAAGATATATCTCCGACTTTGGCTCCAAGACTGCCTATCTTCCAAATATCTTTCTTTTGATTTTGGTTTGAATACTTACAGAGAAATTGGAGTGGATAGTAACGACGACGACGATGATGAGGATTGCCATAGTGCTGGTGGTAATAAAGATGATCATGATGATGATGATGATGATGATGCTGATGCTGTAGACTTGCGGTTAATGACTACGATTATGGGATGCACGATGATGTTGAGAGTGAAGGCGATGACGATGATGATGATGGTGGTGGTGCTGGTGGTGGCGGTGGTGGCAGTGATGATGGTGATGATGATGGTGTTGCTGTTGTTTTTGTTAGTGATGGTAGCGGTGATGATGGTGATGATGATGATGATGTTGCTGACTAAGATGCTGGTAATGACTGTGATGGTGAGAGAGGTGACAATAATTATGAAGTGGTAGCGATGATGATAATGAATACGATGATGATGATGTTGGTAGTGTTTATGATAAGGAAGGTGATGGTACTGGCTATTATAATTTTTATTATTATTATTATTATTATTATTATTATTATTATTATTATTATTATTATTAGTAGTAGTAGTAGTAGTAGTAGTAGTAGTAGTAGTAGTTGTAGTATTAAGGCGGTGAGCTGGCAGAATCGTTTGCATGTTCAAATACTGCCGAGGTCGTCTTTGCCCTTCGTCCTTTCGCGGGCGATGAAATAAGTACCAGTTAAACACTGGGGTCGATGTAATCGACTAGTCGCTACTCTGCACCACCACCACCACCACCACCACCACCACCACCACCACCACCACAACCACCACCACCAAGACCACAACCACCGAGACCAGGATTAATGTTAGTTTCAAATTTTGGCACAAGGCCAGCAATTTCATGGGGTGGGGGGAGTTAAGTCGATGATATCAGCCCCAGTGCTCAACTGGTACTTATGTTATCGACCACAAAATGATGAAAGTCAAAGTCGACCTGGTTGGAATTTGAACTCAGAACGTAAAGACGGACGAAATGCCGCTAAGCATTTCTCTCCGTCATGTTAACGACTCTGCCAGTTCGCCGTCTTAACAACAATAGAAATATGAGGAACAACAAGAGCAACAACAATAGAATAATCATAATGGTTTCTGATTTTAGTACGAAGTCAACAATTTTGAGGAGAGGAGTAGTCAATACCATTGACCCTGGTAATTGATTGGCACGTTATTTTATTGATCTCGATGCAGTTTGACCTCAGAGTCGAAAGAAATACCGTAATGCATTTTGTTCGACACTCTAATAATTCCGAAGCTATTTGATGAAGCTAAGGAGCAGTTAAATGGGGAGGTAGCCACTAACCAAGTTTAGGCACTTCTCTCGTTCGTACAAGTGTTTAATGATTGAATTATATTCGTAATTTGCATGCAGTTTGCTTGAGATTTTCCTCATCTCCAGTTTTCAGAAGCTCAATATTCTTTTCTACTCTATGCACAAGGCCCGAAATTTTTTGGGAAGGGACCAGTCGATTAGATCGATCCCAGTGCGCAACTGGTACTTAATTTATCGACCCCGAAAGGATGACAGGCAAATTCACCCAGCTATGTTAATATTCTTTTCTACTCTAGGCACAAGGCCCGAATTTTTTGCGGAGTGGTCCAGTCGATTAAATCGACCCCAGTACGTAACTGTTACTTAATTTATCGACCCCGAAAGGATGAACGGCAAAGTCTACCTCGGCGGAATTTGAACTCAGGACGTAAAGACAAACGAAATGTCGCTAAACATTTCGCCCGGCGTACTAACGTTTCTGCCAGCTCACCGCCTTTCAGAAACTCAATATTGACAGAGCTTGGTTCTTCAAGTTGAGGGCAGAATGCGAAAGAAAAATTTCGGACGAAACTGGCCAAACCATAATTAGTATATCCGGACACTTGAAACTAAATTTCTGTAGAACTTAATTTCTTGATGCTTCCATGCCTGAAAATACCCTTTTGAATCGGTAGACAATGCAGTGACTGATATGGGTTTAATCTAAATTCATTTAAAGAGTAAAATTGATACGAATTTATCCACTGTCCTACAAAGTAACCTGCAAAAAAAGAAAAAGACATTAGAATGTAAAAAATAATACTTATTTTACAAGGATTGAAAAATACTCTCAAAATTATCGTAACAAAAATGCGTCAGGACTTTCACTCTCACTCTCCAATCAAATAGTCCTACATGTGCATTGCCCTAAAAAGTAATAACAAAACCAGTGTTATGGTCCTTCCCGAATTACCTTTCATCATAGGACTACTCATTCAAGGATGACATGGTGCTAAGCAACACATGATCAACGACAACGGCGACACCAAAAAACAATATCAACTTCAAAAACAATCGTAACGACTTCATCATTAACCACAACCACAACATCAACAAGCACAGCAAAAGTAACACTAAGCAAGCAACACAAATAACAACTTCTAAAAGAAACGAACTCCCACAACAATAATATAATTCGAACAGCAAAACAACATTAACTTATATAACAACAAAAACAAAGAAACAAAAAAAAAACCCCACTTCAATCACTGTAAAACAATACTAAACTACAGCAAGTACGACAACACCAACAGCAAGAATTGTAAAAGGCAAGTTCAGCAAATATCGTAACAAACATATGAAAGACACCAAACATGCAAAGACAGCGCTAACGACAATAACAATATCGAAAATAGGACGACTAGAATAAGAATACACAGAATAACAACCGACCGCTGCCGCCACACACTACTAGCCACACCGCACCACGCCACCGCCACACTGCACACACCACGCAATCACACAACAACACAACAACTACAATAGCAATATCGAACAAAAATCAAAAGCAATATTTACAACATTCAGTCCGCAACATTAACAAGAAAACCAACCGCAACATCAAAAGCGACTGCGTCTTAATTATAAACAACATTAACGAAATCAACGTTGCAGTGGTCGTCGTCGTCGTCGTTGTCATCACGACGATGATGGTGAGAAGAATGATGATGATGATGATGATGATGATGATGATGATGATGATGATGAAGAGGAGGATGCTGATGATGGCGATGGGAATGGGGACGTTGGTAGGGTTGGGAGTGTCGATCATGATTGGGATGTTAATGTTAACAGTGATCATTCTCAACAGAAACATTGTCATCACCATCACCATCACCATCACCATCACCACCACCGCCTCCATTGCCATAATCACTCCTCCTCCACCTTCACCTCTACCTCCTCTTCGACATTATCATCATTATCATCCTCATGAACAGCACTATCGCTACACTTATCACAACTACTAGCACCCCCTTCGCCAAATCCCACCACCACGACCACCAACACCGCCACCATTATCACTGTTATCATCAACACCATCTTCACCCCCACAATCATTATTATCACTATCAGATCCCACCCTCCTCCCCCTCCTCCTCCCCTCCTCCTCATCATCATCATCATCATCATCATAAAGTTTGTTGAAGAAAAAATCATAAAAAAATTTTTTTGCCAACAAAACAATCTTAAATTTTCATTCAAAAATTTTTGTTTAAATTACTTCACGACATTTTTTTCATTCCTTTTCTTATGTTGCTGATTAAATTAAAACTAGTACCGTGTGTATGTGTGTGTGTGTGTGTGTGTATACATACATATATATATATATATATATATATATGCATATGTCTGCGTATTGGTGTGCACGTACGTCAGTATGTCTGTGTGTGTGTGTGTGTATATGTGTGTGTTTATCTTCGTCGAAGTTTATTTGTGTATGGATAAGTGTGTATTTGTGTAAGAGTCTTTGCTTTTCTCTACGTGTATGGTTCTTTCTCTCTGTGTTTATGTGTATGTGTGTCTTTGAGTCTGTGTGCTTGTATCATTGTTAATGTGCACCAGGGTGTGTGATTCATTGTGTCTTTATTTGTGTGTGCGTTTATGTCTATGTGTGGTGATACGTGTATGTGTCGGATCATATGTAGGGGAGGAATTATGGTTAGCATGTATATACATGTTTGTGTGTGTGTGTGTGTATGTGTGTGTGTGTGTGTGTGTGTGTACATCGACATACGCATATGTGATAAGACATTCAAGTTTGTATGTGGATGTATGTATGTACGAGTGACTGCGTATATTTATGCGTGGGAGTGTGTACCTGCCTATGTGCGTATGAGTGTGAATGTGATAGCACAAATATGTAAGTGTACTTCTGTGCTTTTTTTATCTAATCATGTGTATAAGAGTGTGTGTGTGTGATTCTATGTGTGTTCGCTAGTATTTGTATGTGTGTGTGATTGCGTGTGTGATTGTATATGCGTATGAGTGATTGTATGTGTGTGTTTGAGTGTGTGATCGTGTGTGTGTTTGCGTTCGTGATTGTAAATTGTGTGTGATTGTATATATGTGTGTGTGTGTGTGTGTGTGTGTATGAGCACATAAGTGTGTCTACCTTTGTGTGTATGCGTATGTGCACGTGTTCGCGTAGAAGTGTATGTGTGAATGAGTTTATATGTATGAGTGTATTCACCCAGGTGTGCGAGTGTGCGGGTTTGTGCGTCTGTATGAGTTGTGATTTTATTTGTGTGTGTGTGTGTGTGTGTGTGTTCGTGATGAGTGCTTGTGTATACACTCATGCAAACATAAACACACACTAACAAATGCACACTGTCACTAATACGCACATGCACACAAACACAGAAAGTGTGTGTGTGTGTGTGTGTGTGTGTGATTGCCAGTGTACTGTCTGAATATGCATTTAAAAAGGTGCTGTGCGTACGTATAAATTTCACCTCTAAGGCTGTGGCCATGCTGGGACACCACTAATGAACATGTGAGTAAAGATGCGTTAGTCTTTATATTTAGCCTTAGCCCTGGGTCAGCTCTGAGTGAGTAGATCTATGATCTCAGTCGTTCCAATCATGACCATTCTGCCTTTTTATGACTGTCCTACATCGTGCAGCGTGTCATTCCTTTATTTAAGAAAATATGATCTGAGGGAGATTCGACTGCTAATTCTTGAAGGTCAATCACAAAGCATATTTACACGTTTCTATGTGTTAACAATAAACAAGATGGGGACAAATTTCGTCGAATGTAAGTAATGTAAATAAGGTACGTATCTGTGTTTGCTTGTCTTTCTATACATGCTTGTCTCTCTGTACATGGTACTCGGATTAAACATGATGAATTTAAAGTCTTCTTTCCTCAGGAGCAGCTTGATGTATTGGTAAATAGTCAACGGTGTTGGAGAGCATAGAGATTAAAGTTGCTGTTGAGAAAAAGTTAGCTGCCATGACTGGAAACCATATGAATATTAGAAAAGAGCTAACTGTATCATGATGATGTGTGCCGTGTTTCAAGATGCTGACACTATGGCAGCTGCTCAATGCTTTGCGGATTGTAAAGGATGAAAGACGTGACATGGAGAACAGCAATAGAGGGAACCAATCCATGGCCAGCAGAAAGGGACACATCAGGCGTTCTGACTGCATCTGAAAACTGGAATTCATCCAACAACTGCAAGACAAGATGATGGAAAAACCGAGTAATCCCGTATTTGACGAGAGAGATGAATGTTGAAGTCGCGGATTGTAAAGGATGAAAGACGTGACATAGAGAGCTGCAACAGAGGGAACCAATCCATGGCCAGCAGAAAGGGACACAGCAGGCGTTCTGACTGCATCTGAACGCTGGAATTCATCCAACAACTGCAAGACAAGATGATGGAAGAACCGAGTAATCCGGGATTTGGCGAGAGAGATGAATGTTGAAGTCGCCACCTTGAAGCTGGTTCTGAATTAGAACCTTCGCTACCACTCGTACAAGAAGCGTAATGAGCAAGTTCTGACACACAAGGCCAAGGAGAACCGCTTGATGAAAGCAAAGAAGCTGCCAAACAAGCTGTGGCATCTTGTTAAGCGGAGAATGACAATCGCAATTTGCAGTATGACATTAACAGGACCTTTCTGACTGGCAAAAATTAGTAAAAAACAAAAAATAAAAATAAAAATAAATAAAATCCTTACATGCTTGTAACTTGTTATTAATTTATACATCCACCAATAATAATAATAATAATAATAATAATAATAATAATAATAATAATAATAATAATAATAATAATAATATAATAATAATGATGATGATGATGATGATGATGATAATAATAATAATAATAATAATATAATAATAATAATAATAATAATATAATAATAATAATAATAATAGCAATAATGATGATGATAAAATAATGATGTGGTTTTCATAATTAGCACGCCAAACTAACTCTGAATAGAAAATTTCCAAAAACTTGGGCATAAATTATCAAATGGAAAAGATCGTCTGCTACTTTGTTTGTTTGCGTGAGTGCATGTGTATGTGTGTGTGTGGGTGTGGGGGTATATGTATGCAGGGAAAGAAAATATTGGCTAATATTGATAATTGATGCACAATGTGTGCATAATAAACGGGATCGTCGCAGCTGGAACGTTTTTGATCATATCCCTGCTGAATCTGGGATGAACTGGGAATAAACCACCACCACCACCACCACCACCACAACAACAACAAGAACAGCCACCACCACCAACAACAACGGTAGCATAAACAACAACAACAAAACACAGCAACAACGCAGCAACAAAAAAAACAAGACCTCTAAAAGAGCCAGTGACAAGGTCTCTGGTGACTCATCTAATTTGTTAGAAATAGCTGCCAATATATTTCCAACACACAACGGCAGCGAGCTGGCAGAATCGTTACCGCGCCTCGAAAAAGGCTTACCAGCATTCCGTCCGTTTTTACGTTCTGGGTTCAAAAGCTGCCGAGGTCGACTTTGCCTTTCATCCTTTTGGGGTTCGATGAAATAAGTGCCACTTGAAACCTGGGGGTCAATCTAATCGTCTTACCTCTCTCCCAGAATTGATAGCCTTGTACCGAAATTTGAAAATTATATCTTTCCAAATACATACTATCGCCTTAATGGCTATTAATACTCTTTTTTACTCTAGGAACAAGGCCCGAAATTTTTGGGGAGTGGACCAATCGATTAGATCGACCCCAGAATGCAACTGGCACTTAATTTATCGACCCCGAAGGGATGAAAGGCAAAGTCGACCTCGGCACAATTTGAACTCAGAATGTAAAGCCAGATGAAAAGCTGCTAAGCATTTCGCCCGGCGTGCTTAACGTTTCTGCCAGCTCGCCGCCTTTTACTGGCTATTAATATTTGATTTAGGAACAATGGCAGCAATTTTTTTATCAGCCGTTACCCTAGTGCTGGAATAATATTTTATTTTAGCAGCTTTGGAAAGATGAAAGACAAAGTTGATCCCAGTGGATACCACTGCCGAGTGGTATTTTGACCTTATACTAGGATTAGAAAGAATTATTAAATTCTTTAGCATTTGGGAAATAAGTTGTTGGAAAAAAGGGAATAAATTAGAAAGAGACTGCAAAGGAAAGTAATCTAGAATAATGTTTTAAAATGGTACACTTAAATTCTGCGTTTAACGGTGTTAGCAAATTACTTCTGATATCTACATTGATAATATAACTGAACACATCAGACGTATTCAATGTTAACAATTGACTCTCCATTTGATAAATTAACGTCCCTCAGATTGACTAAGAAAATGTTTGTAATAATTTAATGGATGATATAGAATAACTTAGTGGAATAATACTTATAGAATAATACTTATGCTGTTATAGGATGTTTAAAATATCGTGATGCATAACTCCAAATTCCCATTGTTAGATATCAGGGATCAGAACTCTATTATACTTATTACTAAAATACTACTATTTAATACACTTAATTTTTCTAGATAATTGATAGTAACTCTGGTTTCACTGTCGGTATCATTTCATATGCGAGAGAGTAAAACTATTGTGTTCTTTGACAATTTTATCTGGATTAAAAAATTTTCAATATTCCTTTCGATGTTAGGATGTGTGGAAGCAATTTCGGCATAAAATAGTGACATAGTAGAAGCATATACACAAGCTTAGAAAAGAAATATACAAAGACAAAACAATAGTTTTTTTGTCCCACAATAATCCCCAAAACTTTACTTATCATCTAATAATCCTTTGTTGACCCATATCGCAAATTTAATGCAATTTTTAAAACTATATTCATAGAAAATCTAACCATTATCAGCAAAAATATTAGAATATTTCTCTTAGACTTTCAAATACTTCAAACAACAAGTAAATTTTCGGGAATATTTTTCTGTATTATAAGGAAGATCATTACTCTTTTACTCTTTTACTTGTTTCAGTCATTTGACTGTGGCCATGCTGGAGCACCGCCTTTAGTCGAGCAAATCGACCCCATGACTTATTCTTTGTAAGTCTAGTACTTATTCGATCAGTGTATTTTGCCGAGCCGCTAAGTTACGGAGAGGTAAACACCAGCATTCGTTGTCAAGCGATGTTTGGGGGACAAACACAGACACACACACACACACCACACACACACACACACACATATATATGTATATATATATATATATATATATATATATTGCGACGATACTTCCGTCGTAACTGCTATCCTGTCTTTCTCGCCCGCCTTCTAAGGCTACTGGTGGACTATTTTCTCTCTCTCGTCGTCCACGATAATCCAGCGTTTGCAATACTTTTTTCGTCTGGCGTTAAAAGCCCTTCTTATCTTGTTCTCCTTTGTCCTCTCTCTCACTGTATATTTTTATTTTCCAATGTTTATATATATATATTTTACTGTTTATATGTTTGTACTGTCGTTACCGTCTTGCTTTTTTTTACCCCTCTGCGAAAAGATCTCAGAATTTTAATTGATTTGCTTTTCGCGGGAAGGAAGTTTTCTTCGAAGTATACGTCTCGTTTATCCTTCGAAACGTTTAGTAGATGAAACCTTAGCGACTGAAGAAGGGGATTTTTCGTTGTGCTTATTGTCCTGTATATCTCTTTTTTTGCTTGTCTTGTTCCTTGGTTTGTGTCTATGTGTTCGTCTCTCTATGTGTTCGACGTCTTTTTGGTGTCCTGTACACATATATGCGTGTATATGTACATGTAGAGGTAGGTACGTACATATATGTTTATATATATGCATATGTTCTATTTTATTAAATATATACGACTAACGCACGCACCCTATTAAGTAAGATTGTTCTGTTTATCAAGTTAGCCTTGATATTAACTCTCACGCGACTCTGCATCTTTCTTTCTTTCTCTCCATTCCCTTTTTCGTCTTTTTTTCCCTCACTTAACTTGTGTCTCTTCCTCTCTCTCTCATTCTTCATTCTCTCTCTCCCTTTCACCATTCTTCATGGTCTCCTCGCACCATTCCCCTTCTTCTCTCTCTTATCTTGCTCCTCCTCCCCCATTCCGTCGTCCATCTGCGACGATACTTCCGTCGTAACTGCTATCCTGTCCTTTCTCGCCGCCTTCTAAGGTACTGGTCGACTATTTTCTCTCTCTCGTCGTCCACGATAATCCAGCGTTTGCATACTTTTTTCGTCTGGCGTTAACAGCCCTTCTTATCTTGTTCTCCTTGTCCTGTCTCTCACTGTTATATTTTTATTTTTCCACTGTTTATATGTATTTTTTACTGTTTATATGTTTGTACTGTCGTTACCGTCTTGCTTTTTTTTACCCCTCTGCGAAAAGATCTCAGAATTTTAATTGATTTGCTTTTCGCGGGAAGGAAGGTTTCTTCGAAGTATACGTCTTGCTTTTATCCTTCGAAACGTTTAGTAGATGAAACCTTAGCGACTGAAGAAGGGGATTTTTCGTTGTGCTTATGTCCTGTATCTCTCTTTTTTTGCTTGTCTGTCCTGGTTTGTGTCTATGTGTTTCGTCTCTCTATGTGTTCGACGTCTTTTTGGTGTCCTGTACACATATATGCGGTATATGTACATGTAGAGGTAGGTACGTACATATATGTTTATATATATGCATATGTTCTATTTTATTAACATATATATATATATATATAATATATATAATATATATATATATATATATATATGTATGTATATATATATATATAAATATATATACCCTATATATATATATATATATATATATATAATATATATATATATATATAAATTAGAAAGAAAACACCTTTTTATCAATTCAAAATGAACAATTAAATACACCATCTAGAAAATTACATATAATAGAAATATAAAAAATAAATAACAATAATATACCGATGAATAAGTAAATTGCAAAATAATAATAAAAACGTATATATTTGGTAAGTTAGGAATAATATTCCCTCAAATAATTATTATTATAGCCTATTATATATATATATATATATATATATATATATATATATATATATATATATATATATATATATATATATATATATATACATATATACGACGGCTTCTTTCAGTTTCCGTCTACCAAATCCACTCACAAGGATTTGTCGGCCCGAGGCTATAGTTGAAGACATTTGCCCAAGGTGCCACGCAATGGGACTGAACCCGGAACCATGTGGTTGGTTAACAAGCTATTTACCGCACAGCCACTCGAGAAAATGCATCGGATAACCCATGCAAACAGTTACTTATAGAAATAAGAGAGAAAAAAAAAAAGAAACTACAAATTACTTCACCCCTTTTAATGTAGCAGTTGGTATCTTATAACCAAATTTTTCTTCTAATTCCTTAAGAAATTCTTCTCATCACAGCATAAATATTACTTATCTTTGCTTAATTCTTTACTTTGTTTTATTTTTTGTTTGGAACAACTGAAGAATCGAACCAAACCAACCGAAATGTCTCCTTGATTTTTAATTCACTTGCTAAGATATACATTATCAGTGTACCGTATTTATGAATAAATCTTCTAAGTTATGCATTGGCCTCGCCTCTAATCCATTTCCATTCCATTGCAACCTGCATATTCATAAATTCCGATGCAAATTCCAAAGATACGACACTTCACCGGCGAGCTATCTTTGGGATTGAAAAGCAGAAATAAGCAATATAAATTAAAATGGAACAATTTATCAGAAGCAACATCACACCCAGGAAACGGAAGACATTGCAATCTTTGCACAACTGAAAACTTGAAAAATGATTTTTTTTCAAGGCTTCTATCCAAAGCAAACACTCTGCTAAAAAAATCTTTAACGTTTTAAACTCGAACAGGCAAATATTTACATTAAAGATTACATTCCTCATATAAGATGTGAGGAAAGTAATGCATTATGATTATTAGAACTACATTTTTGGGTCTCTTACTTAAATAGGCAAAGAAATGAAAAAGTTAAACGTCTACGGCAAAAGCCGTTCTAATTTTAACCAAGGCCTCTACCGGACATCACCTGTGATCCCAGTGGACAGTTGTTCCACGTAAAAATGGTCTTGTAAGCTGTGTGAGGCATTGACATAAACGAATAAATATTTACTCGATATCGAGAACTAGCTGCTGCTGCCTCTGCCACTTCTGCTGCCGCTGCCGCTACCGCCGCTGCTGCTTCTGTTGCTTCTGCTGCCGCTGCTGCTGCCGCTGCCGCCGCCGATGTGTTTCAGCAATTGATTTAGTAATTTAAACAAAAATGAGCCAAGAGAAATGACTGAGAAAGGTTAGTGGTATGTATTCGATCAACAAAAACAAATATAAGTATATCAGATACCATACGACTCTAAGTCTTTTTTAATTAAAATTATCTCCACTTCTGGAGGTTGTATCATAATTATCAAACGGTAGTTAAGACCATCTCCCTATGAGAAGGGGAGCTAAACTTTTGAAGCAAGAATTCCCCAAAGTTGACGTGCCCTTAAGGAACAGGACAGGCTTATTCTCTGATAAGATGACAGTCGTGGGCACATGTTTCTGCCTCAATAGACGCCATCGGCACGACAATTCTCCGATACCATATTCAGTAGTCAAAGAACTCAGACTTAAGCAAAAAATGGAGAACATATTTATGGCTTAGTTGATATGCATAACTTAAAGAAAACTGTGCTGAAAGAACTAACTTGCTACGAGTATATCAAATAACGTACAATATAAATTCTCGATTTATTAGAATCATCTCCGCCTGTTGAGAATATATTATAATTTACTAGATATCAATTAAGACGAAATCCGCTTGAGAAACCTTGACTTTAAAAAATTTACATTTTTCTCCAATCATTTATAGGTAGAAGTTCTGTCTGTTTAACCCAAGTAATCCGATATTTCGCTTTCTAATGCAAAAAAACCAAAAACATTTACCTAAATATAATTTAAAATTCTAATAATATTCTATTTGTGATTCATTTCATTTTTGCATTTACTTAAATTTTAATCTCAACTGTAGTTCCTTAAATACTTCTATTTATTTGCTTGTTTTTCTTACATTTATTTGTTTGTTTTTCTTGTCTTTATTTTATGTATAAACCTCACTCACCTTTCTACCATTTCATACACATTCGCTTGCACACGGTTTTTTTAAATATTTTATATCTGTATATATATACAAACAGGGATAGGTATGGGAGAGTGTATGCATTTAAGTTTAAGTATATCTTTAAATATGGATTTTTATATTCGTATTGTATGCATGCTTATAGCTAGACACACATAGGTACTCATAGAGATGCACATGTGTATATGTGTGTGTATGTGTATGGGTTTACATGTTTACAGATTAGTATGCTCATATGTACGTGTGTATGTATGTATTGTATGCATGTATGCATTTATTTTCATATATATATATGCACACGCGCGTTTCCGCACACATACACACACGCATATATGCTAACACACGCATATGTATGTATATTTACATATTGTGTTGTATGTCTGTATGAGCGTGAATACATCAGAATATGTACGTCTATCTTTGCGTCAACATTTGTAAACATATATATTTGCATGTGTATCTGCTTATGAAACTGTATTTGTATGTACGTCTATCTATCTATCTATCTATCTATCTATCTATCTATCTATCTATCTATCTATCTATCTATCTATCTATCTATCTATCTATCTATCTTAAACTTTTACTCTTTTACTTGTTTCAGTCATTTGACTGTGGCCATGCTAGAGCACCGACTTTTAGTCGTGCAAATCAACCCCAGGACTTATTCTTTGTAAGCCTAGTACTTATTCTATCTATCTATCTATCTATCTATCTATCTATCTATCTATCTATCTATCTATCTATCTATCTATCTATCCATCCATCCATCCATCCATCCATCCATTCATTCATCCATTTATAATAGAATGTACATATATGAAGTAATCCCTCGAGTGGAACACTTTATAAACTGCAACCTGAATATTTTCCAGATTTTAAAGGAATGTGTGTTAATCAATGATCTGATTAGTGAATTAATCCCAGTCAAATCACAAAATCAGGCTATTCGCCAATCGTAGCGGTTCGGATCGAGGATCAAAGCAGTTTTAATAAAATAAGCACAATAAATTGAAAAAAAATCAACAAAAAAACAAAACAAAACAAAAACAACAACAGCATATAAAAATATACATATAAATTAATAAAAAAGATGTAAAAAATCGTGAAAAGAAATTACAAAAGAGGAAGAAATTAAATAATAAATGAAATTAAATTCTTTGTTGGTTAATGAAACATTATTTTGCAAACATAGCCACGACGATGATGAGGGCAAATGCAGCATTGAAGACTAGAAAAAAAAAACGTGGCATCAGCAGTGGTTCCACCATCCTCACCACTACCACCACCACCACCACCACCACTGCCAACAGCAACAGCAACAATAGATTTCACTGCTGCTGCTACTGGTTATGGTGTTGCTGTTGGTGCTATTACTGGTAGTGGTAGTAGTGGTGGTGGCGGTGGTGGTGGTAGTAGTAGCAGTAGTGGTGGTGGTGATGGTGGTGATAGTTTTGTTGATGTTGATGACTGTGAGGATGATGTAGATTGTCAATGCTGATGATACTGAAATAGATGTTGATGCCGCTATTGCGGCTGCTGCTGCTGCTGACGATGATGATGATGACGGCGGTGACGATGGTGACGATGATGATGACGATGATGATGATGACGGCGGCGGCGGTTTCGGTAGTAGTGGTGGTGGGTGTCATGATGATGCTGATGATGGTGGTGGTGGTGGTGGTGGTGGTGGTAGTGGTGAAGAAGACAACAATAGCGATGACGACGACGACGACGACGACGATGATGATGATGATGATGATGATGATGATGATGATGATGATGGTTTAAGTTACAATACTTGTCACATGTCTTGTGACAGGAGGTTTTGATTTGGCAGTTACTTTTGTTGGTTAGAACCCCTAACGTGTTTATCCTTTATGTAAGGCAGCAGGGTTCGATAGGTGGGTGAACTGGCTGCTAATTCTAACAGGTCACACCGCAACATACGTACTCACCCTTCACTGACTCGTTACTGATACACTTTCCTAGGATAAAAGGCATCGAAGCCCAAACCACTCATTTTATTTTTTTAAGCTAATTTATCCAGATGGTCCGGCAGCTTGTTGGCAACATGTCCGCCGAGTCCAAATTCCGTTACGTTCTGAGTTCAAATTCCGCTGAGGTCGACCTTGCCTTTCATCCTTTCGGGGTCGATTAAATAAGTACCAGTTACACACTGGGATCGATGTAATCGACCTAATCCCTTTGTCTGTCCTTGTTTGTTCCCTCTATGTTTAGCCCCCTGTGGGCAATAAAGAAATAAATAATATGTCCTTCGTAGGTGGTTTTCTGGCTAAACTTCCTTTTGTCACATATACTCTATTTACGGGTGTATAAGTGTCTACTACTATAGCCTCGGGCCGACCAAAGCCTTGTGAGTGAATTTGGTAGACGGAAACTGAAAGACGCCCGTCGTATATATATATATATATATATATATATATATATGTATGTCTGTGTGTGTGTGTGTATGTGTTTGTGTGTCTGTGTTTGCTCCCCCCCTCATAACATCACTTGATAACCGATGCTGGTGTGTTTACGTCTACGTAACTTAGCGGTTCGGCAAAAGAGACCGATAGAATAAGTACTAGGCTTACAAAAAAAGTCCTAGGGTGGATTTGCTCGACTAAAGGCGGTGCTCCAGTATTGCCACACTCAAATGAATGAAACAAATAAAAGAGTAAAAGAGTCTGGTACTTATTCTATCGGTATCTTTTGCTGAACCGATAATTTACAGGGACGTAAACACACGAAAACCGGTAGACAAGCGGTAGTGGAGGACAGACAGACACACGCACGCACTCATACACATACGCGCGTGCGCACACACATACATATATGATGGGCTTCTTTCAGTTTTCATCTACCAAATCCACTCACAAGGCTTTGGTCGGCTCGAGGCTATGGTAGAAAACGCTTGCCGCCCAAAGTACTACATATCGGGATTGAACCCGGAGTCATGTGTTTGGGAAACAAGTTTCTTACCACACAGCCACTCCTGCGCCTATGACGAGAAAAAAATTGCACCAATATTTAACACTGAGTTATGAGTGCGACTTTTACTCGAATGCAGTATATACGAGTAAGGCGGCGAGCTGGCAGAAACGTTAGCATGCCGGACGAAATGCTTTGTGGTATTTTCGTCCGCCGCTGCGTTCTGAGTTCAAATTCCGCCGAGGTCGACTTTGCCTTTCATCCATTGAGGTCGATAAATTAAGTACCAGTTACGCTCTGGGGTCGATGTAATCGACCTAATCCGTTTGTCTCTCCTTGTTTGTCCCCTCTATGTTTAGCCCCTTGTGGGCAATAAAGAAATAAGGATGCTGTATATACGAGTAAGTACGGTATATATGGCGAAAATGGTTTGGTAAACTATAAAAATGCTTTTAAGAAAATGTGCATTTAGCGCAGATTGCAGTGCACAAGGCATACTTTCATTAGATTTGTTCACTTAGTGATAGAATTAAAATGTTGCTTTTTAAAGGTTACATTAAGCCAGTTCTGTTCTGCAGTAGTGAGCACGATTAAAAACATTAATACAAAAAGAACTACAGCGTAGAAGATAAATATTAGCCATTCAAAAACACATAAAGACTCTTAACATCACTTAGACATTTATCATTTGGTGCTACGTGAACAGTTTTTGTATGTTTTTTGAATGACTAATATGTGTTCCACACTTTAATT
>NC_043002.1:70210587-70213087 GCF_006345805.1 Octopus sinensis
ATTCCCTTTGTATAGAAAGAAGCGTCCTGGTTAAAAACAGAAAAATAACAAAACGCATGCAATGAATATTCTTTTCTACTCTAGGCACAACGCCCAAAATTTTTTGAGGAGGGGGGGGCCAGTCGATCAGATCGAACCTAGTACATAACTGGTACTTAATTTATCGACCCCAAAAGGATAAAAAGCAAAGTCGACCTCGGCGGAATTTGAACTGAGAACGTAACGGCAAACGAAATACGGCTACGCATTTCGCCCGGCGTGTTAACGATTCTGCCAGCTCACCGTTTTGCATGCAATGAATATTAAACGTAATATTTTTCCTAGAATTTACCTATAATTTCTTATGAACATTTATTGATTTTTCTTCTATTCTTTTAGGTGTTTCAGTCATTTGACTGCGGCCATGCTGGAGTACCAACTTAAGTCGAACATATTGACTCCAGGACTTATGCTTTGTAAGCCTAGTACTTATTCTATCGGTTTCTTTTGCCTAACCTCTAGGTTACAGGGACGAAAACTCACCGGCATCGGTTGTCAGGCTACGGTGAGGGGACAAACAAACACACACATACACACACACACACACACACAACACACACACACACACATACACACACATACATACGTACATACATACACATATATAGTATAAGACGTGTTATGAGCATTTATAAGATATAATCCTATATAAACTCAACAAACAATTAAAGATGGAAAAGAAATGTTTAATGTTTTATAAAATTTTAATCCATGCATACAATCGTTTCAAATGAAAACACCAACATGTAAGAAACATGAAAAAAATTAAATTAATTATAATTATAATTAAATCAAATTAATTTAATTACGTATTACCATTCTCCTCAGTGCAAAAGATGGAGAAAACATCAGGAATGGTGGAAACAGAAGAATATTACAGGAGACCATATTGAGACTGTGTCGCATAACTCAATCGGATATTCATAAATTGATTGTGAAAGATGAAATATAAGAACATGGTTAGATAGAGTTGAGTCTAGTTGTATAAGGACTAAATCTGATTTGGCCAACGGATATTTTGAAATATAAGTAGGAAACATCGAAGAGACATTATCACTAAATGAGTATAATTAAAGTGGTGAAAAAACATTTGTCTCCCCCTCACAGTCGCTTGACTACCGATGTTGGTATGTTTACGTCCCCATTAACTTAACCGTTCGGCAAAACAGACCGATAGGATAAATACTAGGCTTACAATGAATAAATCTTGGGGTAGATTTGTTCGACTAAAGGCGGTGCTCCAGCATGGCTGCTGTCAAATGACTGAAACAAATAAAAAAATAAAATAAAAGAATAGTATTTCTTTTATTCTTTTATTTGTTTCAGTCATTTGACTGCGGTCATGCTGGAGCGCCGCCTTTAGTCGAACAAATCGACCCCAGGACTTATTTTTTGTAACCCTAGTACTTATCCTATCCGGCTCTTTTGCCGAATCGCTAATTTACGGGGACGTAAACACACCAACACCGGTTGTCGCGCAATGAGGTGGGGGACAAACACACACACACGCACACACACATACAGTTTCCGTCCACTAAATCCACTCACAAGGCTTTGATCCGCCTGAAGCTTTAGTAGAAGACACTGGCCCAAGGTGCCACGCAGTGGGGCTGAACCCGGAACCATGTGGTTGGTAAGCAAGCTAACTTACCACAGACATTTACCTATACACACACACATACTGGGGAAGCACTCCGTCGGTTACGACGACGAGGGTTCTGGTTGATCCGATCAACGGAACAGCCTACTCGTGAAATTAACGTGTAAGTGGCTGAGCACTCCACAGACACGTGTACCCTTAACGTAGTTCTCGGGGATATTCAGCGTGACACAGAGAGTGACAAGGCCGGCCCTTTGAAATACAGGTACAACAGAAACAGGAAGTAAGGGTGAGAGAAAGTTGTGGTGGAAGAGTACAGCAGGGATCACCACCATCCCTGCCGGAGGCTCGTGGAGCTTTAGATGATTTTGTTCAATAAACACTCACAACGCCCGGTTTGGGAATCGAAACCGCGATCCTACGACCGCGAGTCCGCTGCCCTAATCACTGGGCCATTGCGCCTCTACACACACATACATTTACCTATACACACACGAGCGCGCGCACATACACACACGCACACACATGTACGTCTACATAACAGCCTACTAACAACTCCACCTGTGTATATATAAACTGTGAGTATTAGGGTATGACCACCTTCTACTTATATTTCATATTTAGTACTGGGGATGTTTCCTTTATGAAGACGTACTCCTGTAATTGTCTGAGTATTGGATCCTTCGGGTACTTGGATAAAATGCAGATGTCAAGTGTGCCCCCATGTTTGTCTTTGTCATGTTGGTAGAGTATTGAGGACTATTTTTTTGTCGTCATATTGTCTCAAATGTCCATTTAGTCTTTCCGCAAAGCTCCTTGATGTCTCACCTAGGTACATCATGTTCTTTTCTTTACAAGCAC
>NC_043002.1:70218087-70223087 GCF_006345805.1 Octopus sinensis
GTCGTCTACCAATTCACTCACAAGGCTTATATAGACTGGAGACTATAGTAGAAGACACTTGCCCAAGTGCCACGCTGTGGAACGAACCCGAACCATGTGATTGGCAAGCAAGCTTCTTACTACACAGTCACTCCCACATATTACGTATATCTACGGCTATAATCTATATCGTATCTATATATATATATCTATATACTATATATATAATATATATTATATATATAATATATATATATATATTATATATATATATATATATACAGTAAATTTCTCAGAATGAGATGAAAAACCAAGGTTGTGAAAGATTTTTACGATATTTATAAATAGAAGGTCTTACAGCTGTTTCCGGGATATTTTATATGTCCTTCATCGAAAACGGTGTGAGAAAATGGTTAAGCAATAGTTATCTTAGATAAGATATGAAATAGAGAGTGAAGTGGAGGAATGAAAAATAGACGTGAGACATGCGGGAACATTGGATCTGTAGATTCATTGTTTAGGCAGAATGGTATATATATATTAGATTCCAATACCTTGTGTGTAAGCTCCAATAGTATTTAAAATTGGTCATTCCAAGTAAAGAGTTTGTACACAGTGTTATTGAATAAAGAGTTTTATTCCTGGTTGACCCAAGCCTTATGAGTGGATTTGATATATGGAAACTGAAAGAATCCTTCGTGTTTAAGCCTTGTGAGTAGATTTGGTAGACGGAAACTGAAAGAACTCCATATATATGTGTGTGCGTGTGCGTGTGTGTGTGTGTGTGTGTGTCACTTGACAACCGCATATATATACATATATATATATATATATATATGTGTGTGTGTGTGTGTGTCGGTGTGCGCACCTGCGAATAGCGTGTGTGTGTGTGTGTGTGCATGCGTGCGTGAGTGTGTGTGTTTGTGCTCACTTTTGTGATTGTGTTTGTGCCCCAACAGCTTTTGAAAAGCGGCATTTTGTACACGTTTCCTAAATTCCCGGTTCGGCAAGTGATCGGCAGAAGAAGTAAAACGACCATGGTCGATTTCTTCGACGAAAACCCTTCGAAGCGGTGCCCCAACATGGCCACTGCCCGATGATTGAAAGAGATAAAAGAAAAGCGATAAAGAATGAAAGAAGAAAAAAAAAAGCAAAAAACAAAAACGCTATGCAAAATAAAATAAAATAAAATAAAAGAAAAGAAAGATTACGATGGTAAGTTTTACTGCAAGAAGACTGAGATGTTTGTGTATAATCCATGTGTGAGTCGACTAAACTAAACTTGCGTCGAAACAGACAAGAACTACAGGTTTAAGTTAATCGTGAAATCAAATCAATAAAAAATAACATTGGCGTTAATAAATAAAATGTGACCTCAGTTGAAAAAGGTCAATGCTCTTAAATCGACCTCTATTTATGAAGCACGTAATAAAATAAATTTGTAATAAAATAAAAACATTAAAATAATTAGTTACTTAATTAAGCATGACTTTCTTGAGTCTGGTTTTATGTCTCTGTTGACATATTTGAAGCATTATATAGTCTGTGTGTATATTTGCTCTTTAAACTGGCGAGTTAACTACCGAGATTATTATTAGACTTGGAGCATTGTGTCTGTACGTGTGTGTGGGGGGGGGAAGAGGGTAGCTATTAATGGAGTACTAGAGAAAAAAAACATACTTGTTGCACATAGGCTACTTTCATATGCAACATGGTTTCAAGTCTGAACAGCGTGAATTTGTTCTTTTTCATTTTTCTTCAATGGTGGTGGGTCATTGAAATGATTTTGTTACATCGAACCCTAAGACCCATTAGTCCAGTTTAATTGACTCACCCGGTTTTCATGGCATATAAGTGACCAAAATCACAAACCGCCATTGAAAGGGACGCCGGTCCATTGTACAGTTTAAGCTCAGCAATCTTGGAGGGGAGGGTACTTAAGTTAAAGGCACCAGAATTTAGTTTGGTATTATCCATATAATTCAAAATGGGGTGATTATAATGCAAATAAGCAACAAGGAGCTGCATTACCTCTGGATATCCTTGTTGCTTATTTTGAATATATATATATATATATATATATATATGTATATGTATATGTATATAAAGTTAATCCAAACAAGAAAACACAGAAAAAAAAGAAAAAAAAGAGAAAAAAACATAGCAACGCAGGGCGTGGAACAATTAAAGTATTATTGACGCTCAGGAAAGAAGGGAAGGAGGGTTTAACGTTTCGTGCGGAGCTCTTCGTCGGAAACAAGGAGAAGGAAAGATCCCAATATATGTATATGTATATATATATAATATATATATATATGTATATATATATATTATATATATATATATATATATATATTATATATTTATATATATATATATATATGTATATGTATATATATATATATTTATGATGTATATGTATATATATGTGTGGGTGTTTAGATAAATGACCAGGGATTGTACCTAGAAAAGTCCCCTGCGAGACACAAGTTCGGGTAAAGTTCTTTATTGAAGACCAGCAATCGTCCATGAATACCAGCATCTTCTTTCTACACCACTGGAAAGAGAAAGGCAAAGGCCGATACGGCTTGGCACCACTGACGTCGCAACTCATTTCTACAACTGAATGAACTGGAGCAACGTGAAATAAAGTGTCTTGCTCAAGAATACAACGCACAACCCGGTCCAGAAACCGAACTCACTACCTCATGATTGTAAGCTTGAGGCTCTAACCACTGAGCCACGGTCAAGAGGCGAATCTAATGACGTGTAAATTTAACGCTTTAATGATCAGATTCTGGCTGTAAAATCTGCATTAATTAAATTCTGATTGTAAAATTTCCGCAAAAAAAATTGAAAAGTAATTGAAAAATCATTATCTGTACAGAAGAAATAATACTACATACCCTGGAGATGAAGCTGAGATAGCCTGGAAACGTTGATAAAATTGAATATGCGAAGATTATTGCTTCAAAAAACTACAAGGTTCTGCGATGCCATTTAAAAAAATATATCACCTCTAAAAGAAAAGCCGTTCCCATATTACAGTTTCATACATACATACATACATACATACATACATACATACATACATACATACATACATACATACATACAGTGTGTGTGTGTGTGCATGCAAGTAATTTTGAGTGGCAGAAAATATATATACATAGGCGCAGGAGTGGCTGTGTGGTAAGTAGCTTGCCTAACAACTAAATGGTACCGGGTTCAGTTCCACTACGTGGCACCTTGGGTAAGTGTCTTCTACTATAACCTCCAGCCGACCAAAGCCTTGTGAGTGGATTTGATTGACGGAAACTGAAAGAAGCCTGTCGTATATGTATATATATATATATATATATATATATATATATATATGTGTGTGTGTGTGTGTGTGTTTGTGTGTATTTTTGTATGTCTGTGTTTACCCCCACCATCGCTTGACAACCGATGGTGGTATTTTTACGTCCCTATAAATCAGCAGTTCAGCAAAAGTGACCGATAGAATAAGTACTAAACTTACAAAGAATAAATCCTGGGGAATCGATTTGTTCGACTACAAGGCGGTGCTCCAGTATGGCTGCAGTAAAATGACTGAAACAAGTAAAAGAGAAAAACGAAAAAAAAAGTAATAGAATATATAGACACGTACACATTTACGCACACACACACGCAAACCCACAAACACACAAACAAACACGCACATACACGTACACACACACACACACGTGTGTTTGTGTGTGTGTATGTTTGTTTGTTTACTTATAAAGCGTGGCAAAATTCGAACTCTTTCGAAAACCAGAGAACTGCCTTAGTAATATTCATTGTAGTCAGCTAAACTTTGATTCGATTTCAGCAACATACGGAAAATGTGTAGCTCACGTGAAAACTAATTGCCAACATGGCAGATATTGCGTATCTTTAATGCATAGTAATTGAATTATTTATACGTGCATACAACATTTAAGACAAATTTAGGATCAAAAGAAGTTCTATGTTATTCCTTTTAACATATGAAAAGATCAAAGGAAAGACTTGTGGGGAAATGTTTCAGAAGTCATAGAATATATTCTATATCTTCTCCAAAGAAATATTGTATTTTGTATTGAAAAGAAACAAAACTGTTTTCTATTTTTTTTCACTAGTTTTCCTGTGGGTGTCACAGCCGAAGGATGAACAAAGCATATTTATGTTGCATATTCTGATTATTTTAGCTTCTTAATGTGAAGACTTTTACCTTTGTTATAAAGAGCCGAAGTTGTATCACATCCATGGATGCATGAATGAATAAAATATGTTTATTAACCAATTTCCAGCTAATTTGTAATGCTTGATTGAATAATGTATTGATCGACGCATTGTGAATTCTTATACCCGTTTTTTTTATAGTTTTTTTTTTTTGGCATTATGCTAGTCGTAGTCAAAGCGTTAAAATCTACACCATTGCCACAATTCATGCTGAGCAAAAATGCAAAACAATCCTATCCAATGATAGATATTTAGTTTGATGCTTTAGTGAACTAAATGCACAACGGCACTTCCATGGTTTATAGTGAGGTAGGAATCTTCTCATAAAGTAGTCTTTGCCTTATGAAAGCATATTCTTATTGGTATAATTTCTCTTCATAGGAAAATTATCAATTCTGGTTCAAATTTCTGCCTCTGTTTTATCAATATTAGATGCTCGCATAGCTTTCTGGTTTCCGGCTCAGTCTAACAGTGTGGCGATTTCGTAAAGTGACCTCGACCATATTGCCTGGCGACAAAAGCTTCGTGAGTGAATTTGTTACATAAAACTGTGTGGAAGCTAGGGATCTATAAGACGTTGCACAAGCAATCAGCTCTGAGTGCACTGCTTCTAATAGCAGAAACTGCTATAAGCTAATGAAGTAGCTTATGTGATTCATTTTCACGAGACGTCCAAGGGGCTAATTCCTTTATGGATGCGAAACCATTGGTCACTCTGTGACTGGACGACTGGACATAGACTTAACTACATATAAATACATTACTGCTCTATT
>NC_043002.1:70225587-70268087 GCF_006345805.1 Octopus sinensis
TAAAGAATGACATTATGCCACGTAGTTCAACTGAGATGGCCACTCCAAACTGCATTCTTTTGCACCCAAGATACACGCCCAATAAACCAGGTATTAATGTTTAGCCCCAGTCGTCTACGAAGGAGAGATTAACCGCGTTTCAAGGAGAAAATATATTGGACAATACGAAATTACCTCATAAATATATACTTCACTAATTAGTTTTGTTTTACAGACAGGTAGACAAAACGAATAGCACAGACTCGCAAGCCATATCTGGAAGCTAAAAGACAACAGCATACTACGCAACATTTAGTGGAACATCATAGAAAGACGAAGGCCATGCAACAATGGCTCAAAATGGTGTAAATGCTGTACAGCTGCAAGAACACACGTCCTTATTAGATTGAAGAACAGAATGATATTGGCCTTGTAAACTCGAGGTTAGTGATATTTACCAGATGTATGTATCTCGACAAATTTCTGCTGTCGAATTGGAAGACGCCCTCCTCAACGGTTTAGATACACTGTTAAGCAAACAGCAGATTTTCCATTCGAATACCCCTGCAAATGGTTTCCTCTAATACACTCTTACGTTTTATGATACATAATCAAGATTTCAGAGTAGAATTATCCCCCTTCACCTTAAGACGTCTCTTCGCATTTTCCTTCGTATTTTCTCATGCAGTAGCCATACGATATGAGTCTTAACGATTAACGGATTGTACAGGTTACGTAATATACAGGTGCATTTGAAAGTTGTACTTCCCGAGCATAAAGCATGAAGTAGCTCACACACACACGCCGTTATTTACACATTATATATATATATATATATATATATATATATATATATATATAGATAAGAAAGTTGGTTTGTGAAAGCACGTGGTTGAATATATAGAAAATAGTAAAAAGTGAAAAAACTACAGAAGGCTTCAAGGTTAAAAAATATATATATATTTGCGTCAATATGTCTGAAGAATATTAAAATTTTTTTTTCCTTACAATGACATAGTTTAGAAGAAAGACCGGTTTCGCGTATATATATATATATATATATATTTAATTGTTTGCATGTATATTAGTGCAGTATAAGAGCAAAGAACAAAGATTTAGGATTTAGTAAAAACAACCTAACAGATAACAGGGTTCTCAGGTATTAGTATAATCCGAGAAGGAGGAGAAATGACGAAGATTCTCGGTCAAAAAGAACAAGACATACGTGGTTGTAGGGAAGAAAAATATCTGGTGGAAGAACTAGAGTAGAACAAATGTGGACCCTTTTTTAAAAGCAGATTTGGCACTATGGAGGGAAGCCTCAGAATAACGTGCGTATGTATCTGCGTGTGCGTGTATGTGCGTGTATGTGTGTATGCGTGAGTGTTTTGTCAACGGGGTGTGAGGTGAAGAGTCGTCAAGTAAAAGTCTCAAAAACAAACAAGCGTATCTAGAACTCATGACGTTGAATACAGCCAAAAATATTGATTTGTTTCCAAAGGAATTTTTGTCCATTTTTCAGCTAAAACAGTCTCCAGTTCTTGTAGTGATGATGATGGAAGATACAGACTCCTTACTTTTTTTTCTAAAATGCACCATAAATGTTCAATAATATTGAGATTGGGGACTGTGGTGGCCAGATAAGATATTCAACTTCACTAGAATATTCCTCGTGTCATTCAGTAACAACTTTAGCTATGTGAATTGGTTCATTATCATCTTAAAGATTGCGTTTCCTCCCGGAAACTGTTCCGCAACCATCAGACGAATTCGATCAGATAAAATGCTTAAATAGTCTTGACTATTAATTCTGCCATGAAGGGAAACCATTGAGCCGGATTTCGAAGGTATAGCACCCCAGATAATCACAGATCCTCCTCCATGTTTATCAGTTGAAAGAAGGCAGTCTGGATCAAATGCTTCTTTTAGCTATCTTCATACGTATAATCGGCCGGTGGCTGGAAATAAGGTAATAGATGACTCGTCCGAGAAAATAACATTCTTCCACTGCTCTAGGGACCAATTCTGTAGGTTTTTACTTCACTCTAAACGTTTTGTAACATTTGTTTTTGAAAATAGTGGTTTTCTGATTGCAGCCCTCCCGTAAAATCCGGCTTTGCGCAGCTCCTGACGAACAGCTTTTGTGGAAACTGGGTTGCCGATGTGGTTATTCATCTCTGCAGTAATTTAGTGAGCTGTACTTTTGTGATCCTTTCTAACAATTTACGTAAGAGTCCGACGGTCCCTATCTGAAAGTTTTGGCTTTCTTCCTGAGTTTTGTTTCGACGAGAAGGTTTTTTCCTCTTGCTCAAAGGCTGTCATTACTTTCGAGACAGTACTTCTGGATACATCAAACATTTCGGGTATTTTCGTTACGCTAGCGCCTGCCATACGAGCACCACAATTTGACCTCTTTGAAAGTCCGATAGATTTGCCATTTTAATGAATTTTAATTACCTTTTTCTATTGATATCTGAAAAAAACTCAGCAATTTTAGCAACACATATTAAGCAACACTAATAATTAAAAAAAAACATAAAAATATATACAAACTTTTGATGGTTTTATAGATATTTCAGGATTATGATGCTATGATGTTTGGTGTTTCCATTATTTTATCCAGCCCCTCTATATATATATACAAGACGTCTATAAATAGCATTTACAATTAGAAAAATGAAGAAAAGAAAATGAAGAACAAGGATAACTAAGTAGAGTTTGTTGGAAAACGGATAAAGTTTTATTAACATCAGATCACTTTCACGTGGGCCACATTGCACACAACACACACAATAAATTGTGGAATTTGTAAAGATAATTTATGAACACCATTTAAATCCTCCTCCTCCTCTCCTAATCCCTCCCTCTCTCTTTCCTCCTCCCCCTCCTCCTCCTCCTCCTCATCATCATTTAACGTCCGTTGTCCATGCTGGCACGGGTTCGACGATTTGACCAGTGATGGCAAGCTACACCAGACACCATTTGTCTATTTTGGCATGATTTCTTCGGCTGGATGCCCTTCCTAACACTAACGACTTTACAGAATGTACTGGGTGATCTCTACGTGGCACCAGCACAATATATATATATATATATATATATATATACATTAAAATTTTGAAGCATTGCAATGTGTGTAAATGATATAAATGATATGTTTGAGAGAAATCTTTGTGCAGCGTTTGTGATGCATTAAGTAAAATATGTAAGAAGAGATAGGTTTAAATTTACGAACTCAACGTTAATCTACATGATCTCCATTGTATACTTTGCCTTCTCACAAAAGGAGATGTCTATTTTGTAATGTAGTCTTATGCACAATATGTTATTGGAAAACGGTTGGGACATCTGCGGTTTGAATTATTTTACATATACATTTGTTCGATCACATGGAACTGTGATAGTGAATCTTTTTCACTCGGGCGTATCGAAATTTTAATAATGGATTTATCTTTGATAATCCTGTTATATGAGTGTTAGTTACATGGTTGCAAGAATTTTAGTGGTAAGAATCTCTCAAAAGAGCAGAAAGTCTTCAGTGAAGAAACTCCTCCCGGGCAAGTGTTTGGCCCCTTAAAATCTTACACTCGAAGGAGGCCGGGCCGCATCCAGGCCCATCTGCGTACAGTTTTTTACTATTTGAATATCGGAGGCTTGTGCAATTAAATCACCAGTAAATTTCATCCAGTTGTAACTCCTCTCTGTTGCCTCAACTTTCAAACCTATACATAAGAAGAAATATCGTTGCTTTTTATGGTTTTACAATAGTGGTGGAAGATGTTTTCAAAGTCTTATACTTGTCAGCCATGATATGTCACTGCTGGCAAGTGTGATGTAGACTCATCAGCACTGAGTTACAACAAGAATAATAGACAGTTTATAAAATCGAAAGAGAGCTTTTGTAAAGGGAGATAAACTGGCATCGCATTTTAAAACGTCCAAATACAAAGTATTTTGCAATTGATCTCGCCTTTGTTACCTGTCTATAGAATAGAGCTGATACTCATAATTAATACTTTCTTGAAGAAGTCATCGAGACAATCACTGCGCTATAAAGAAGAGAAACCAAGTAATATGACCCCAAATGAAAATAGGAATATGGCTTAGTTGTTATATATTTGTTTAGAGATCTCACCATTTTCAAAGTTAATCAGATGACCTGTATCTCAAATAAAAAATTGTACTATTTGAATCTTTTCTCAAAAGTGAAACTGTTTATAGTGGGACCATCACCAAAGATCTGCGTATTCATATAGTGTGCCGACTTTCAGCTAGTAAGGGCACACACTTGTTAGACTGTCAGATAAAGATTGAAATTTCGTATAGAAGTTGTTTATCCCCATACCAGATCAGCAGAAACAGATATAGAATCAAAGCTTTTCAGCTAATTCTATCCTAGATTCTTTTCAAACAATATGTTCAAGAATATCTAATTTTTTGTGTCATTTTATGTGATCAAATTTGGCTCGAGGAAACTTTGGCTGCAACTTCTAACAGTTTCAACATTCATGTGAGGACTCTCAATAGAGAAAACTGGACATCTCACTTGTACTGGTGTGATATTCAACCCCAGGGAATCATTGGGGCTCTCCCTCACACTACCAACACTCGATAAACATGTATTCTTATATCTTTTCTGTAAATCAATTTCGTTTAAATTTATTACTCTATAGAATTAGCTTTTGCTACAATAAGTATATTCTGATCGTGCTTTGCTCATTATTTCAGGGAAAAAAGAAAAAAAAAGCAAGCAAAAAGGAGAAAACAAAAAGATGAAAATTACCATTTTTCACTAAGGAATATGTTTACTGCAGTAAGCGACTAAATCTATAATTCTCTCTCCATACATTTCTTCCTCGCCCACACTCAACTGTATATTTGAGTGTGCGCGCATGTGTATATGCGTGTGTATGTGCAACATATACTGTTTTCTGAATGTAACAAAACTTCTTTTGATTCTTTTGGGAGAATAGACAGGCCACCATCCCCTTATACTCCAAAGAAGAATATCATACATTTTTTCCTTGACAGATTCAATTACATAAGCCAAACGAAAATATATCTACTGGACAAGATACCTGACTATAAACAAAAAGTAATACTCCCTCCACCAACATGCTAATACATACATACATACATGCATACATACATACATACATGCAAGATAACATACATACATAGACGCACACGCACACATATCTGTGTTTTTTTTGTGTGTGTATTTATATATGTGTGTGTGTGTGTAGATGTATATATATATATGTCTTTTTGTAGGTGGGTGTATATAGTATAATATAATATATATGCATTTAGGTAGCTATATTTGCATATATATTATATATGCATATATATATGTGTGTGTGTGTGTGTACATGTACAATACATTACAATGTATGTATACACGTATATACGTAAAACGTCACATATATACAGCTATATATATATAAATAAATATATACATACATACATACATACATCATACATACATACATACATACGTACATACATATATATATATATATATAATATATATATATATATATACATATATATATATATATATACACATATACATATACACACACACATATATATATATATATATATATAGTTGTAAGGATATTTACCATCTTTAGTGATTTGTTTACTTGAACTTGTCTTTGAATAAAACCTATCCGCCATTAATAATGATAATTTGAATGCCACTTCTCTTTCTGTCACTCTGTTTCTTTCATATGTCTTTATTTCATTTCTCTCTCTTTTTCATTCTCTTTATTTCATGCCTGTGTGTCTTTCTATTTCTTCATTTCATCCTCTCTATCATGCAACAATTTTCTCGTTTTCCCCTCATCATTTCTTCAGCGTTTCTCTCTCTGCAGCCATTTCTTTGAGTTTCTACTTTTTCCATTTCTCTTTCACCATCTATTTCATCTTCTCTTCTCTCTTGTTCTCTCTCTCTCTCTCTCTCTCTCTCTCTCTCTCTCTCTCTCTCTCTCTCCTCTCTTTATGTCTGTTTCTTTTTCTCTCTCCTTTTCTGTGGATTTCTGTCATTCTATGCTTGTTGCTGTCTCTTACTTCCCTAATCTCCGATTTTCTCTATTTGTCTGTCTCTCTTTCTTTCTGTCTCTTTCGCATTCTAAAAGTCATGATCAAGTTAAAACGATTACCCTTCGATATATATGTAACAAAACAGAGCTATAAAGTTGACACAGAGTCTAACCACATTGTGTATACAGATATTAAATCGGTTAACTTCTCTCGTTCAATGGTGAGGAAACTGCTTTCTCCATTTCTTTGTTTACCATTACTTTTTAAGGAATGTGTTTACACTAGAGCAAACTCCAAGCTAATATTCATGCATCATTCTATGGTTTATTCGAAATATGCCCAATAGTAGCGGCTCAGGCAATGAACTTCTCAGAAAATATCAGCTATACATCTCCCTGGAATAACAATGAGAAAATAAATAAGAAAAAGAATAAAAATTAACTTAACTAATGTTGCTTTTCAGAGGAGGAAAATCACTGCACCGTAGTTGTGTGGTTAGAGAAACAGATAGCCAAGCAAAAAGATTTTGGTTCGTTTCCCTTAAATGATACAGAATTGTGTTTGCTGCAACTAATCACACACCTACTGGGAAAATTCACCTTACCATCAAAACAAAATCCCTATAGCGAGGCACACTTAGCCGAGATTATTAAATAGTCTCGGTTATGTACTACATTTTGCTTTTAAATTCCATCCCTCCCATTGATCTAGGCCATATGATGCGTGATGCAACCGAATTCCTTAACCCATTCTGCCATATAAATACCAAATGATGCCTACTGCTTATTACAAAATACTTGTTTATTTTACAGTTTCATCGTAGTTTACACAAGAATTGTTCCGACTCTGTAGTCTTGTTTACATCTGGTACTCGGGCTATTTGACATCTGAATGCTCGAACCATAAGCAGAAAGTTCATTAACGCCAATGTGGTGCAAACTGTCCAGTATTTGATCTGCGATCAGCATTTAGATACCTTATTGATTCAGCCATCCGTAGCTTAAAAAATGTGATATAAGAACCAAAAAGTAAAAAGAAATAATGATTATGTGCTGTGGTTATCTTATAGAATACTAATGTCAATGCATCTCTTATTCGAAGACCTGAAAGCTGATAATAACTGGATGTAAACTTGCAATACCAGGTTCCGCTCATAAAACATTTAGTAAAGTTAACCTATGTGATTATTTCATTCAGTGTAACGGCATCAAGAAGGGTTTATGAAAGTTGGCTTTATTCAAGTGTGAAAACTGAGCTCAGTAATGTAGACTTTTTAGCTTTGGGTATTCATCATCGTGAAAGAAAATATTTGCAGATAAAGATAAATTGGTTGATGACACAGTAGTTGATATATTAAGGCTGTAGGATTTTATATTTTAGGGAAATTAAAAATGCTAACATTTACTTTTTCTCTAAAATACACAAACATACTGCCTCCTAAAAGTATCCTAAAATACCTGTAGAAAGAGATTTAAAA
The DNA here is from genome assembly GCF_006345805.1 of Octopus sinensis. Classification (NCBI taxonomy): domain Eukaryota; kingdom Metazoa; phylum Mollusca; class Cephalopoda; order Octopoda; family Octopodidae; genus Octopus; species Octopus sinensis. The sequence continues at coordinate 70,233,092 of NC_043002.1, forward strand.
ATATGGATGAAGCAGCATCCCACTCTTGTATAAATGTCTTCTTTCCAAAATTATTAGATACATAAACAGAGTTAAATGGCTTCGAGCGGGTTTGAAACTTCGCTGCAAGTTGGATTCACTGAGAGCTTCTCTCTTTGTGGCAATCGAAAATTATATAAAAAGAGAAAAATTGATTCTAGACCACCTAGACCACGTTTCTCGTCATACAACGACGTGTAGTTTTATGAAACTAATACAGAAAGACAGTATTAGAAAACTAAAACTTGAAATAAAATTTATTCCAATTTATGATAAGCTATAAAATGGAGAGACATTAAACATAAAATATTAGAAATATAATGGAAGAAGCAAAAGCAATTAAAATGAAAATATTATAACCGATATAAATGCACCACATTTATAAAAGAAACGTAATAGTAACTGAAGAAGGCGGTATTCAAAATAGACCAAGAAGTCACGTAACAAAGTTAGTCTAGACATGAACATATACTAAAGACATTTTACAAAACAAGAAAATATAGCTATTTTGTTAGATGAGCCAACGGTTGAGATTTGCTTCAGGATTGTAGTTCATTCGCATCACTTAATGACTAATGTTGATGAAAACGTCATGGATGCTATGTAGTCGCATTGTTTTGGCTTATGAAAGAGCCCAAACCAAGGTCATTCAGCTGATTGGTAAATATTTACTCACCAAAACATTATAAAATTTATTAATTAACTTATCATTGTGTGAAAGAGAGAGCGGCGGTTCTCGCATTGATATAAATACACAAATTTTGCCAGACTGGAAGGTCCGTGAAAGTCAGAGGTTCTGATCTTCCACCTTTACCATGCTTATGAAACAATGTTTCTCAGTTTGAAATTATAGATTCTACATGTAAATGGATATAAATAAATTTAAAAAAAGATAATTATATCAACCAAACAATAGAAATATCCATTAGTTTTTTTTTATAACGTTAATAATTCTAAATTTAAAATGTAATTAATTAATATAAAATCTTTCAGCTAGTAGTGTTAACAAGTTTGCTTCGGAATCGGCGTCCATCCTACTGTTAAATACTTAGATAACGTTCTCTTTAGAATATGTGAGATTTGATCTATTTCTAGTGAGTAGCATGTTACACGAAACCTTTGTTGAGGTCCGTCAAACGTACAAACATAAATCGTTTAGAGTATAAGATAAAACAGTGACATTTTTTTGCCACTATGACAAGGCTGTTTCATAAAGAACTATGTTACTGCATTTTAACCCCAGGAGAACGTCTTTCCAGCTGGTTAACGATACACAACATTTGTCTACCTATAATATTATTATTACTCACAATATATATATATATATATATATATATAATATATATATATATATATATATATATTATTACTCACAAAATATCGGATATAGGGCGTGTGTCATTAACCAGCTGGAAAAGATGTTTTTTGGGGGGATTAAAATGTAGTAAATAGATCTTTATAGAACGGCCATGTTATAGTGGCGAAAGAAAAAGGTTACCGTCTAATATTGTTAAAACTTATATCTTGTTTAGAGACTTTAGAATTAGCTCCTTTGCTCTTTATATATATATAATATATATATTTGTGTGTGTGTTGTGTGTGTGTGTGTGTGTATGTATTATATTATATTATATAATATATATAATTATATATATATATTATATATATTATATAATATATATATATAAAAGGCGTAGGAGTGGCTGTGTAGTAAGTAGCTTGTTACCAACCACATGGTTCCGGGCACAGTCCTACTGCGTGGCACTTTGGTCAAGTGTCTTCTGCTATAGCCTCCGGCCGACTAAAGCCTTCTCAGTGGATTTGGTAGACGGAAACTGAAAGAAGTCCGGCGTATATATGTATATATATATATATATGTTGTGTGTGTGTGTGTGTGTGTATTTGTGTGTCCGTGTTTGTCCCCGCAACATCGCTCGACATCTGATGCTGGTGTGTTTACATCACCGTAACTTAGAGGTTCAGCAAGAGAGACCCATAAAATAAGTACTTGGCTTGCAAAGAATAAGTCCTGTGGTTGACTTGGTCGACTAAAGGCGGTGCTTAAGCATGACCACAGTCAGATGACTGAAACAAGTAAAAGAGTAAAAAGTAAGAGTATATATATATATAAATATACACACACATATATCCTTCACCGAAGTATATATGTGTGTGTATACATACATACATACATACATACATACATACATACATACTACATACATACATACATACATATATATATATATATATATATATATATATACATATATATACATATATATATATACATATATATATAATAGAAATATGTTACAGAAAGAAAATAGAAACTACACGTGGAAATGTAAGGGGAAAGTAAGAAGAAAAACAAGAGAAAATGCACATTGGAAATCAAAAAAAGTAAAAGCTTCTTAGGAAAAGTAACGATAGATATATACAATTAGATGAAATGAGGTAGAAATAACTGTAATAATAGTCATTGTTGTGAATTGTTAAAGAGATTCAAAAGCATACCGGCTTCGTAAAATTACTTATCATATATATAATATATATATATATATATATATATATATATATAGCCTAATATGGCTCCCAGATTGTGCTTTTACTCAACAGGAAAAAATTCACTTCTCCGCGCTTGCTACGTCTCAGCTGAAGTATTGTTGCCTATTTTAGTCCCTTTACTCAAAACAAGATACAATGAGGATTGAAACACTGGAGATATCAATCACTCACACGCACGCACGTGCACACACAGACACACAGACACAGACACAGACACAGACACACACACACACACACACACAACACACGCACGCACACACACACACACACACACACACACACACACACACACACACACACACACACACACTAAATGGCAAGACAGATCATGCTTACTAGGTTCGCCTACAAAATTCTGTTCTCCCCAACGCCGGAGCGCTATATTATTTGTACAATGTGGAAAATATTCCACCAATATTGTCCAAACGATGTCATTATTGAGTTTACGAACCATCCAAGACTAGATACTCCTCCTCCGTTCCATACGACACATACAAAAGTTTTCACATCATTTAAAAACATTCTAAGATATTTTTTGTTTTTATCTCAAATAGTCCTGCTTTTTTTCAGCGTTATCCCGAAAGAAATGAAAATAGAAAAACGGAGCTAGAGCTAGAGAACATGTCTTGAACCGTAAAATTAAAAAAAAAAAACCATTGTTTGAATTATACAGAAAATATTTCTACTAGGTACATCATATTCTACACTGAATAACATTTACGTAGCAATATAATAATTTATAATGATAAAAATTGAGGGGTGTATAAATTCTTTTCTACTCTAGGCCCAAGGCCCGAAATTTTTTGGGGAGGGGGCCAGTCGATTAGATCGACTCTAGTAAGCAACTGGTACTTAATTTCTCGACCCCAAAAGGATGAAAGGCAACAAGACGACCTCGGTGGAATTTGAACTCAGAACACAAACACAGACGAAATACCTATTTCTTTACTACCAACAAGGAGCTAAACACAGAGAGGACAAACAAGAACAGACAAACGGATTAAGCCGATTATATCGGCCCTAGTGCGCAACTGGTACTTATTTAATCAACCCCGAAAGGATGAAAGGGGAATTTGAACTAAGAACGTAGCGGCAGACGAAATACCTATTTCTTTACTACCCACAAGGGGCTAAACGCAGAGAGGATAAACAAGGATAGACAAACGGATTAAGTCGATTATATCGACCCCAGTGCGTAACTGGTATTTATTTAATCGACCCCGCAAGGATGAAAGGCAAAGTCGACATCGGCGAATTTGAACTCACAACGTAACGGCAGACGAAATACCTATTTCTTTATTACCCACAAGTGGCTAAACACAGAGAGGACAAACAAGGACAGACAAACGGATTAAGTCGATTATATCGACCCGGGTGCGTAGCTGGTTCTTACTTAATCGACCCCGAAAGGATGAAAGGCAAAGTCGACATCGGCGGAATTTGAACTCAGAACGTAACGGCAGACGAAATACCGTTAAACATTTCGCCCGGCGTGCTAACGATCCTGCCAGCTCACCGTCCTAGAGTGGGTATATATTCTGTTCAAACGCTTCACGGCTTTAATCAATCTCGCTGCTTTGTATTCTATGTTCAAATGCAACCGTGTCAACTTTGACTTTGGTAAATGAATGACTGATAAAATACGTAGCCTAACCCGAATGACTGGCTAAATATGTACAGACAATACTTTGCGAGGTGTTGTTTTTAAGTTAGCCTTGTTTAATAAAGGAAACATTGGCTTTGTTCAATAAAAAGACGACGACCTACAATAATAAAAACAGCTCCTAAACAATTAATATACACTAAGACAAAAAAAAAAAACAAGAGTGAGAAAAACATAATGAAATAAAGAATATAACGCCACTTGCATATCCGCGGAAAATCAATGTATAGTAGCTGTTACAGTGGCAAAGGCGAATGAAATTGTAGATAGGAAAATGATTTATTACTGAAATGATTCCGGCAACAGCGTATTTGGCTTTGAAATCTCGCTGATACGGTGTCTGCTTCAATCACGTAGGTTGCAGAAGTCTTAAAAATCACAACATCACATTTTGCCACTTCATTCATCAGGAAAATGTTAGATTTACCATCGCCCCCCACCCGACCTCAAAACTACACAAATCGCTACCAGCACCCAAAACTACCAAATTTGCCACCACCATCCAAAACTACTATCACCATCTCGCTGTTTTTGTCTCTCCTCCTCCTTCTCATCAACATCATCACTACAACGACCACCATCATGAACATGATAATGATTATCGCTGTCATCATTGTCAGCATCATCACTATGTTTTCAATACAACCTCAACCGTCTTCGACAATGTAGTTCAGTGATGTTTTCTTAGCTCGCTGACTCTGAGGCAAATAACAATATTATTACTGTTATATTTATAATTATTATTGTTATTCTTAAAGACATTGTTCGACGCGCTGTCAGAATCGTTAGCGCATCGAACAATATATTTAGCGGCATTTCTTCCGTTTCTTTACGATCTTAGTTCAAATTCCGCCGTGGTCGACGTTGCCTTTTAACCTACGGGGTCGACTTACCCCACCTTTCAGGGTCATAAAGAAATTATTATTATTACAAAGGCACTGAGCTGGCAGAATCGTTAGCACGTCGGACAAAATGCTCATCGGTATTTCTTCCGGCTCTTTATGTTCTCCGAGTCTGATTGTGTCTTTCATCCTTTCTGGGTCGATAAAATAAGTACCAGTTGAGCACTGGGGGTCGTTGTAATCGACGAGCTTCCTCCCCACAAATTTCAGGCCTTGTGCCTATAGTAGAATGGATTGTTATTAGAAGACGGTGAGCCGGCAGAATTGTTAACACGCCGTGCAAAATGCAGCATTTCGCCCGTCTTTACATTCTGAGTTCAAATTCCATCGAAGTCAACTCTTTGCTTTTCATCCTTTCGGAGTCGATAAAATAAGCAGCAATTAAGCACTGGAGTCGATGCTATCGACTTCCTCTCTCCCTCAAAATTGCTGGCCTTGCGTCAAATTTTGAAATCATCATCATCACAAGTAGTAGTAGTAGAGTGTATACTTGAATTTCATAGAAAATTAGTGCTGGAGAAAAGCGATATCGTTTTTACGGAAAACTGGCGGGTACTGATGAAGATTAATTGAAGTATGTGTTCTGGCCGACTGTCTAAGGAACTCTTCTTTTCTACTCTAGGCACAAGGCCCGAAATTTGGTCGAAACTTTTTCAGAAATATCTGATCTTGCCGTGTTACCGGTAGAGTAGGTGGTATTAATAGTTCGCTGTCAACCCTACAGGTACAGCAGTATCATTAGCTATTCGATATACTCTTTTCTACTCTTTGCACAAGGCCCGAAAGTTTGAGGGAGGGGCCAGTCGATTAGATCAACTCCAGTACGCAACTGGTACTTAATTTATCGACCCTGAAAAGATGAAAGGCAAAGTTGACCTCGGCGGAATTTGAACTCAGAACGTAACGGCAGACGAAATACAGCTACGCATTTCGCCCGGCATGCTAACGATTCTGCCAGCTCGCCACCTTAGCTATTCGATATATTCAGGCAGTACAAAGAACGACGAAATCTCTTTACGTGTACTCATTTTGTGTTTTAAGCATTTCTGACTCGTGAATTTATGGCAAACAACTGTTGTCACAAGCAGGGAAGGTTTGGCTTTGTAACTGGACTCCACTGAGAACATCTCCCCATAGTTTTCTGGTTAGAAGGAAGGGCTGGTTGCTTTCATCTGAAAAGTGATTATCTTACTGCCTTAAAAATAAAAGAGGAAAGAAACATTTGCTGGGGGTGCTTCTATATACACTATGCACGAAAGAAAAAGAATGGATGGTCACGTTTGGAATGACTTCGATTAGAGTTTTGCTCTGCCAAGATTTCCTTGAGACTAAAAGCAAAAACACCCCGGCTTGTATTACTGAGATCAATAAAAACAATATTGGGAGCTTACTAATGACTGGCATTTTGCCGATATAGCAAATCAAATACGATTTCTGATTTTGTTTAGCCCTTATTCAACCCTGATTAAGGAAACCTGATTGAGGCGTCCTACGATCGAAGGAATTCCAACCGTGACCATCCATCCTTTATCTTCAGACTGTGCATTTTCCAATCTATGCATCTTTCACTTTTATTTTTATAAGATGGGATAGTCTGATATTAGGAAAATTTGACTGTTATTTCATGTAAGTTGCTCGGCCTGTTAGTGACACACTTATGTTGTTGCTATTGTTACAGCACACAGTGATGGACATGATGATGACAACGATGGCAGTTTTGATGAGATAAAGATGAAGACGATGATGATAATGATGATGAACATGATGATGATGGTGATGATGAACATGATGATGATAATGATGATGATGATAATGATGATGATGATAATGATGATGATGATGGTGATGATGATGATGATGATGATGATGATGATGATGATGATGATGATGATGATGATGATGATAGTGGTGGTGATGGTGACGATGACGACGACGGCGATGATGATTGTGATGGTGATGAAGATGATGGTTATGATAACGATGATAGTAATGGTGATGACGTCGACGACAACGACGACGACGATGATGTTAATGGTGGTGATGGCGACGACGTCGAAGACGATGACAACGACAAGGATGATGATGATGAGGAGGAGGAGGATTGTAACAATTGATGAGTTGCTAAGACAAGAGGACAATCAAGGCGAAAGTGATTACTCTCTTATCCATCCGTCAGCGAACAGCTCTGCCTCTCCTCCTCCTCTCTCTCTCTTCCCTCCTAGATATAGAGAAGCACACACACACACACAACACACACACACACACACACACACACACACACACACACACTCACCGAATACTGGCGCACTGAGGCCTTTCACATCTATGCAAAACAAAGTAATCAATAGAGAAAAGAAACACCAACGTTAAACAGTGTTGATTTTGCCAAAGTCATTATAAGCTACAACGACATGAACAGAACACCCAAAACAAATAAACCAATATACTAAAACAAAATTATAATTAAAAACAAAAAAAAGCAAGAGAAACCAACACAAAAACACACAAATAAAATAAGATAAAACATTGTTTTTGCCGTATCAACATATTAAGCCAATGGCTTGTACAATCTTCGTACATTATTGCGCTGACGTACGTATCCTTAGAACGGTAACTAGCATCATAATGAAGTATACTAGCATAAATAGAAAAATACCAACATAGAGAGGCATATATACAGACATATATAGACTCACTTGCACAAATATATACACATGGGAACACGAACATAGACACACACACACATTTACACACATATCTATATCTATATATTCTTTTATTCTTTTATTTGTTTTAGTTATTCGACAGCGGCCATGCCGGAGCATCGCCTTTAGTCGTCGAACAAATCGACCTCAGGACTTATTCTTTGTAAGCCTAGTACTTATTCTGTCGGTCTTTGACGGAACTGCTAAGTTAAGGGGACGTAAACATACCAGCATCTGTTGTCAAGCGATGGTAGTGACAAATACAGACACACAAACATACACGCATACACATATACGACAGGCTTCTTTCAGCTTCCGTCTACCAAATCCAAGGTGCCACGCACCTTGGGCAAGTATCTTCTACTATAGCTTCAGGCCGACCAAAGCCTTGTGAGTGGATTTGGTAGACGTAAACTGACAGAAGCCCGTCGTATATATGTATATATATGTGTGTGTATGTGTGCGTGTATATTTGTGTGTCTGTATTTGTCACCCCCCACCACATCGCTTGACAACCGATGGTGGTGTGTTTATGTCCCCGTAACTTAGCGGTTTGGCTTAAGAAACCGATAGAATAAGTCCTCGGGTCGATTTGCTCGACTAAAGGCGGTGCTCCAGCATGGTCACAGTCAAATGACTGAACGCTGTGCATGACGTTTGAATTCAGAATTTGAATTTTACAGATTGATGTTCACACAGTATTCTTGCCAGTCGGGACGCATGTTAAGCCCTAAGGTATGCTTTATTGTGTTAATTTCTGTGTACAGGAATGTTCTGACGATCCACTTTTGGTTCCGAAATTCGAAATTGTAATAGAGGACTAACCTTTTATTTTATATCAGTTCTGAATATTAATGTCATGTCGCTCGCCAACAGCTTTTATGGTTGAGGGAGATATACTATGTGTGTTTATAGTGGCTTTATAGCGGTTTTGACAGCTATTTCTAGGCATGTAAGTGTTTTTATAACCCTCTCTGTTATAACTGTGATTTATTAACATTTATACACTCTTCTTATATATATATATATGTGTGTGTGTGTTTGTGTGTGTGTGTGTGTCATTGTTCAGTTTTATCTCAAGACTTCTTGCCAATAGAGAATGAACAGATTTCTAGCCTGGATCCAAGGCTCCTTCATGGGAATTTCAACATCAACAGCAGGCTATTTTTTGTTTGTTTGTTTGCTTGTATGTATTTATGTATGTATGTATGTATGTATGTATGTATGTATGTATGTATGTATGTATGTATGTATGCGCATGCATGTATGCATGTATGTATGTATGTATGTATGTATGTATGTATGTATGTATGTATGTATACATGCATGTATACATGTATGCTAAAAGAATATACATGGACAAAAAGAAAATATTTGCACTTTTATCAGAATGTGTTACCGGTTTTCCTCGTTTTTAAAACGATTTAATCATTCTTTAGGAGAAAGGAAAATAAAGCGAAACAAATTGAATTCAGGAAATCACAAAATTCACACGGTGCATATAGTTGGTTTCATTCTGATTGCTGCTGGGTATGGTAGGAATTGTACGTGCAACAATCGAGTCAGTTTTATTTATATGGAGTAAGAAGAGAAAGAAACTGGGATCTAAAACTCAATGGAACTTACACTCGAATATTAATAGAACATAGATCTGCCATTTAAGATTTTGCTGGGATTAAAACAACATCGTATACTACTATAAATCATATAGAGTGTATTCTACCCTTATCAATGTATGTTTTCTTGTCAATGTATCAAATAAACTTAATTTCTATTGCTGTTGTTCAACCCCAAGTATGCTCCTACTGAACAAACTTATGACCAAAGACTTTTCAGTCGCACTCTACAACACTCTATCGAGTACTTATTCGTAAATTTGCCGTTCTCCCAAACATTATCAGTTCGCATGATGTTTACTGGTTGGAGCGTTAGTTGGACGAGCTGTTAAGAAGAAATTAACGCTAAGATAGATTCGACACAGAAAGACACATATCCAGCCATACGCATATATTATGCATCATCATACATACACTCAATCGAACATTAACTGTGACGGTTTATGCGTAGAATACAAAAGAAAAGAAATTACGGACTCTTCTAAATTTCGCCTCTGGCCTGTTTTGTCAGACTGCCTGACAAAACTGACCACAAATAATTAAGGCACTGTCAAAACTTTTCTTTCTTTCTTTCTTTCTTTCTTTCTTTCTTTCTTTCTTTCTTTCTTTCTTTCCTTTCTTATTCTTTCTTTCTTTCTTTCTTTCTTTATTTCTTCTTCCTTCCTTCCTTGTTCTTCTTTCTTTCTTCTTCCTTCTTTCTTCATTCTTTCTTTCTTTCATTCTTTCTATATGTGTATATGTGTGTTTGGATACATACATACATACATACATCCATACATGCATGCATACATACATACATACATACATACAGACAGATATACACACATACATACATACATGCATACAAACATACATACATACATTCATACATCATAAATATACATACACACGAGCACGCAGGCACAGAGGAAAAAAAAACAGACGGAGACAGTTAAATACACGAAAGTCGCGATCAACACAACTATTGGAGATGAAAGTAGTTAATAACAAGTTAATTCCCTTCCACATAGGAACATAATTTCGTATATGATGGTGGTATGCAGACCGAAAATTATCACTATTTGATTGCCTAAAGCGAGATTATTTCTCTTCTACATATCATCATCGCAGACAATAAGAAAATACCCTGCTAGAATCACACAATAGGGTATAGCAGTCAAACTAAACTGTAACCTGAAAAAAAAAGATTGGTTGCCTCTTTTCTGAAGCCACTAAAATGACTGACTTCTAAAACCCAAGAGACCGCTGACTTACAAGACGCCATTAGAATATCTCCTCTACCACGTGACAGCAAATATACGATTATCTTATATCGCTGTTGGTGTACTATTTGTGCATTTGTATAACCTGAACTGACCAATGGAGGCACTAAATAAGCTCACGTAGAAAGCATTTGTAAATTTGCCTTACACTCACAATGTAGACGCTTATCTATGTCTATAACTGTCCGCCTGCTGTCCGTCTGTCTATCAATGTATTATAAACACAGTATCTATAAATAACAATAATGTATTATATATAAATACACATAGACGTAGGAGTGGCTATGTGGTAAATAGCTTGCTTACCAACCACATGGATCCGGGTTCAGTCCCACTGCGTGGCACCTTGGGCAAGTGTCTTCTACTATAGCCTCGGGCCGACCAAAGTCTAGTGAGTGGATTTGGTAAACATAACTGAAAGAAGCCGTCGTATATATGTATTATTATGTTGTGTGGTGTGTGTGTGTGGTGTGTGTTGTGTGTGTGTGTGTGTGTTGGTGGTGTGTGTTTTGTGTGTCTGTGTTTTGTCCCCCAACATTGCTTGACAACCGATGCTGGTATGTTTACGTCCCTGTAACTTAGCGGTTCGACAAAAGAGACCGATAAAATAAGTATTAGGTTTACTCCTGGGGGCGATTTGCTCGACTAAAGGCGGTGTTCCAGCGTGGCCGCAGTAAAATGACTGAAACAAGTAAAAGAGTAAAAGATATGTGAATACAAAACTACACAAATATATGAAAATGTATATACATGTGTTTATACGTAGACATGTATGTATGTATGTGCACATAGACACACACACACACACACGTGCGCTTACATAAATATATGCATAAAACAACGGTCAAGATTGATGACCGGGATTTATTAATAAGATACCAACACAGCATGATTATGAATGAATATGATGATGAATGTCACTCACGATGGTATTTAATAACCATATATACAATCTCGATGTGCAAATGCACGAACTCGCACACATATACACTCATACACACACGCGTATTTTTTCGTAACCACGCCTTGTTGGTATTTTGTTATTATATCTTGGCCATCAATCTTCTATCATTATGTAAATTATTTACGCCAGTAATTGTGATTACATTATTCATAAGACGATATATTCATGTTTAACTTCGGCACGTAGAACGTGAGGTAAACGACTTCTGGAGAAACTGTAATGAAAGACCAAACTAGTCGCGTTATCCTCACTTGTAACTGGCAAAAGTTTTGTAGCTTGTTAACGTATATTTTGACGGTAAGACTAAACATATGTTTATTAAATATGTTGTTATGTCGATTATTATTTTCTACTCTATATTTATTCATTAATAAGGTATGTGGGCATGGATACATACGTGTACATACATACATATTTACATGTAGGCGTAGGAGTGGCTGTGTGGTAAGTTGCTTGCTTACCAACCACATGGTTCCTGGTTGGGTTCAGTCCCACTGCGTGGCACTTTGGGCAAGTGTCTGCTACTATAACCTCGGGCCGACCAAAGCCTTGTGAGTGGATTTGGTAGACGGAAACAGAAAGAAGCCCGTCGTATATATATATTATATATATAATATATATATATATATATATATATATATATATATATATATATATATATATTTATATGTATGTGTGTGTGTGTGTGTATGTGTTTGCGTATATGTTTGTGTGTCTGTGTTTGTCCCCCCAACATCGCTTGACAATCGATGCTGGTGTGTTTACGTCCCCGCAACTTAGCGGTTCGGCAAAGGGACCGATAGAATAAGTACTAGGATTACAAAGAATAAGTCCTGGGATCGATTTGCTCGACTAAAGGCGGTGCTCCAGTATCGCCACAGTCACATGACTGAAACAAGTAAAAAGTAAGTAAAAAGTGAGTATGCAGGCATCGTCATCGTTGGCTGTCCATTGTAAGTGGACGTTGACTGTTCAGTTCAGAGAAACCTGAACAAAAACGATTTTCGATCGTGAATATGGCAGCTAGCGTCGTGCCCCTATCAGACTGCCTCTCGGGGCCTCCAGGTGCCAAGAAGTGCACAAGTGTGCAACGAGCATTGTCGAAGATTAGGGCTCTCCCACAGCAGCACTCGCTACGTGACGCCCAACCGTTGCTTGCTTGGCCGCGATAACATGCCAGCCGTTGGTCTAGGGCTCCTTTGGTTTACCCGACATCCAACTGCCGATGCCATCACCCTATCCCCGCCACAAGAGGTTAAGGGCTTGTTAGCACTTTGCTCGAACATCCACCCAAGTCTACGGATAGAAGGGGCGAGTTACTGTCTTTTACAGCCTGACACTTGTGTGGGTCCCGTACCATACCGACATACCGTACATACATACATGCACGCGCGCGCACACACACGCACACATACGCACGCACACACACGCACACACACACTCACACACACATACATAGATAGATAGATAGATAGATAGATAGATAGATAGATAGATAGATAGATAGATAGATAATATATACATATATATACAATATATATAATATATATACATATACTATATATACATACATATATATATATATATATATATATATATATATATATATATATATATATATATATATATATATATAACTTAAGGGAGGTAAAAGCTCACATACGCACACATACGCACGCACACACACGCACCACACACACTCACACACACATACATAGATAGATAGATAGATAGATAGATAGATAGATAGATAGATAGATAGATATATACATATATATACTATATATATACATATATATACATACATATAATATACATACATATATTATATATTATATAATATATATATATATATATATATATATATATATATATATATATATATATATAATTATATATAATATAGATATATTTATATACTTAAGGGAGGTAAAAGCTCATCGATTCTGTACCAACACGCCGAACAGGAACACGGGGATCAATCACCAACATAGAAATTAAAATATTGTCCACACATAGAACAGATGCAACAATCAGACAAATTACAGAAGCTACACACACAATAGAAGATAAACCTAGCCTGAATGGGGAACTGGAATGGAACACTAGCACTCACCACAACATATGACGGTAGAGGATCCCCATAAACTGGTTACAATATAAACAAAACCGAAAGCATAATAAATAAAATACACAGATAAATAAACAAATAGAAATAAATAACTATATAAGTTTTTTTTTTATTTTGTTTAATTTAAAAGATTTTTATTTTTTATTTTTAATAATTATTACTAGTATTGTTGTTATACATACATACAAGCATACGTAATGATAATAATAATAAGTGGATGTAAACACATGAACAAAATAAGAATAAACAAAAACAACAACAACAAAAACAAATTACACGAACGTATATAAACAGAAGATACAAATATTACTGGCATTCTCCCACACACATACACACTAAATAAACATAGACGCACATAGAGATATAAGCATGCGCAAATGAAGACATACAAGAGAAATACAAAATGGCTGACGGTTAGTAAGGAGAGAACACAAAAAGAAAGAAGAAAACAAGGACCACTGATGCGATCACAGGAGTGTGACGAAAGAACTCTGGCCGAAATAAGATAAGATTAATGTAAAAAATATAATAACACTGAGCAAAAACACCAAATATATAGTGCGTGTGTTTTTATTGGCTAAACTGGCAAAATGACCATTCCGAAAATAAACAATATCTGTTTCAACACACGACATCACATCACATAAACAATCTTGCACAACAAATATATAAACATATATATATATATATATATATATATATATATATATATATATATATATATATATATATATATATATATATATATATATATATATATATCGGTTGCAGAAGAAAATGGTCCACCTGCATCAGTGAAAATGCGGCGGCTAGCTGCGCGCATTTCTGCCTGGTTGGGCTTTATCAATAGCACGTACCGAGTGCCGACCACACGCAAAGACGAAATCTAACGCTACCAATACAGGAAAGCAGTGAATGGACAAGCACTGCTACTGCAAATAGCCATCCGGCTGAATGAAATCCGTTATTAGCAAATAAATCAGTATTAGATTAAAATAGCCATCTCTGTATCATACGTTATGTAAATACATCTTCCAAAGGCAATGTTGATGCAGTATTCGCCAGGGAAGAATATTTCTTGCGTTTAAAGGTACAATATATGATATATCGGCAACAGACGATATAAATTAGTCTTGTAAAGGAAACTCAAGAGTGCATCATTTATGTATTCATATGCTGTACGTATGACTAATTTATGTCTAGGCACCATATAATGCCGGTAGCTCTCAGACGTTTTAAGTCCTCCAAAATGCAATAGTTCCAGTAGGAGTGCTCGTATGTATTTTCACTTGCTTGGATAGGAGTTCTTCTCACACACACACATGTAAATATATATATATATATATATATATGTCGGGCCGGGCTTCTTTCAGTTTCTGTCTACCAATTCCACTCAGGAGGTTGGCCTGGGTCTGTAGTTCAAGATAGGTGCCCAAGGTGCCACGCAGTGGGACTGGACTATATGGTTTGGAAAGTAACACGACACAGCCACTCCTTCGCCTGAAAATGACGGACAAGCTTAATCGATATTCGAGCCTTTTTGTTTCCTCATCTGAGATGTCTGTATCACCTGACCACTCCCAGTCAACGTTTTTATATAAGCAACAAAGCCAACAGATTCGGAGAACTGGGTCTATTAATTTGCATATTATAGGCATTTAACACATATTTAACCCTTAATATCAGCAACTTTTCAACTAGGATTTCAGTCCACACAATCTCACCGTATCGTATATGCCACAGAGCCACCCCAAGCTTGACCCTAGTATCTTAGCATCATCTAAACGTAATAATCTCTTATTACCTCCGCCTTAGCAAAGGCAGAGGCTTTAAGCCGTGTTGGTTTGTTTGTTTGTCTGTGGACAAGATATGTCAAGAACCGCTTGATGGATTCGGATGAAACTTTCTGGGATGTTTGGCCTCGTGACTGATTAAATTTTAGGATCGATCCAGTACTGGATAAGGATTCTGGATTATTCTTCCTGTTTTTTACTTAATTTTTGGGAGCGGTCGGGTTCACTTTTAACATTCTCGTTTGTAAGTGCAGTCGAGTTTATTTCAGATATTCTCATTAAAAAAAATCATCTCTGGCTAATCGTTGAGAGGACGTTGGTGCTGCCTTGGGGGAGATTTGCGCACTCTGAGTGGTCTTGTTTTTATATTTTTCTTTTTTTAGTCATTGGAATACGGCCATGCTGGGGCAGCGCCTTGAAGAATTTTAGTCGAAAGAATCGAACCCAGTACTTTTTTTTTCTGTTTAACACTTACTACTAATTCTATCGGTCATTTTTACTGAACTGCTAAGTTACGGGGATGTAAACACACCAACACTTGTTGTCAAGCGGTGGTGGAGGAGGAGGAGGGACGACCCCCCCCACACACACACACTGGCGGAAAACAAATACACACGTATACAGCTCGCCGCCTGATAACACATTTTCCCATCAAAACCTACGTTGTTAACATATAATAAGTTTTACTATTCCTCCGTAAACTGAGAAAGCGCTCATTTCCTTCCTTTTGTTTGTCCTTGCTCTTTATATATTAACACTTGATGGTCGATTATAATTTATAATACTGCAGGATGAAAGCCACCTTTTGTTATGAGTACTGTACATACATACATGCATACATACATACATACATACATACATACATACATACATACATACATACAAAGAAGCGCACATACATACGCACACTCGCACACATAGATAGATGGATAGATAGATAGGTATATAGAGATACATATATGCATAGTTCCGTACAAGCATAAACATATGTCTGTGTGTGTATATATACACATGTATATATGTGTGTGTGTATATCAATTATACAAACACACAGACACACTGATACCTTCCCCCCAAATATATATACACATACACATCTGTATGATTTTCAAACGATAACTGTGAAACACTCACAAAATCACACATATACACGTACACAACATATAACGCACACACACACACACACGCACATACACACGCATATATTCATTTACGCGCATGCGTGCATTCTCTTCCCCCTATACATCCGTATAATGCACTCTGACAATGCTCTATATTCGTAGACCCATACGTTCATAAGTACACGCATGCGCATACATGCACACAACCGCTTACACACACACACACATATATTATATATAACGTACACACACACATATATATGATATATGATATATATATATATATATAATATATATATGTAATACAATATATGTGTGGTGTATATATGTGTGTGTGTGCGTATATATATCTATATATATACCTACATATATATATATATATATATATATATATAATATATATATATTAATGTATATGCATATATATACATATATACATACATATATATGTGTGTTGTTATATGTATATATATATACATATATACATACATATATGTGTGTGCATAAATATATATATATAATCATATATATATACATATATATATATATCATATATATATATATATGTGTGGGTGTGTGTGTGTGCTTGTATATATACATTACACAACATACATATATATATGCACGTACACACGCACACACACACACACACACACACACACACATATATATTATATATATATACACACACACACGAAAAGATGTAAACTAATTAAGTATTAAGCCTATTTATCATACAAATGGAGCTGTCAAAACTTTAGTCTGGATATTGTTGTTACAGTTGTTGTAGTTGTTTAAGCAGACTTGGAACTCGTTGTTGTCATTGGTCCTTCAGTAGTTGTTGCTGTTGTTGTTATTGTTCTGTAGGTTGTTGTTGTTGTTGTTGTTGCAGTTTTCCTTTGTTTATCGTAATTTCTTCTTCATCTAGTTGTTGTCGTCGTCGATTTATTTCTTACTTGTTTTCATGCTGTTTCGTTTTTTTTTTTTACTGTTTTCTTTTTGCTGGTTATTATTCTTGTTGTTGCTGCCGTCGATGTTAATGTTGTTGTTGTTGTTGTTGTTGTTAATTTTCCTGGTGATTTTTTTGTCTTTGTTTTGGCTTCTTGTGTATTGTTTGTTACTTGGCTTTGTTAATTTTTGTTGTTTTTTTTTGCTCAACGTGCGTGGCGGGAACATAATCATGGTGACGACGACAGCGACGGTGATGATGATGATGATGATGATGATGACAACAGCGATGATGATGATGACAATGATTATAGTGATGATGGTGATGACAACATCGACGACGACAACGATGTTGATGATGACGATAATGGGGATGGTGATGATGCTGAAGGTGAAGATTGATGTAGCGGTTCACTTTCTCGTTATCCTCATCATAATCGTGTTTTTCATCAACGCCATAATTATCAGAGACATCGTCGTCATCATCATCTTCATCATCATCATCATCATCGACATCTTTGTTGTTGTCACAATCTCCTTCATCCCCATCATCATCACCCCGTCACCACCACCACATCAAACACCACCGCCGCCACCAGCACCACTACCATTATCAACACCAGTGCTACCACCACCACTACCACCAATACTACGACCAGGACCATCAGCATCACCACTACCGCCACCACCACCAGCAACAACATAACCACGACGACGGCCATAATCACCACCACCACTACTAGCACCACCACCAATACTAATACTTGCATATCAGCACCACCACCACCACCACCACCACCACTACCAGCAAAACCATAACCATGACGATGACGGCCATCATCACCCCCACCCCACCACTACCTCTACCCCACCCCACCCCCACTACCTCCATCACCACCACCACCACCATCATCGTCGTCGTACTGTCGTCATGATGATGGTCATCATCATTGTCGCCGTCGTGGTCTTCGCCGTCGTCGTCATCATCATCATCAACGTCGTCGTTGTCGTCACCATTATCATCATCATCATCATTATCATCATAATTACCACCATTGTTACTAGTAAGGTTTCAACTATGATTAAGATTCGCTTCAATCAAACTCACAAATCACAATCATCAACACTACCATCATCACTGTCTCGTACACCACCGTTTCCACCACCACCACCACGACCACCACAACCACCACCACCTTTTGTTCCTTTAAAAAATCAAGTTATGCGAAAAAAATGATAAATAAATAACAAGAATAAAAATGGAAAAAATTAAATAGGTTGTAAGCGTTCTCATAATAACAATACTCTTCTCAATACGTGTGGCGTACCAGGTAATAATAATATAATAATAATAATAATAATAATAATAATAATAATAAGATGATGATGATTGATGATGATGATGATGATGATGATGATGATGAGATGATGATGATGATGATGATAATAATAATAATAATAATAATAATAATGATGATGATGATGATGATGATGATGATGATGATGATGATGATGATGATGATGATGATGATGATGAAATAATAATAATAATAATAATTATATGATGATGAATGATGATGATGATGATGATGATGATGATATGAGATAATAATAATAATAATAATAATAATAATATATAATAATAATAAAATAATAACAGAGTACCTCAACAGGCATGATAGAGCTGCACAATATATTTACTGGGTAATTTGCAAAAACCTGGATTTGCCCCATGAAAAAAACTGGTGGGAACACAATCCACCTCCTGTGCTTGAAAATGACCACATCTCACTCCTCTGGAACTTCACCATTCAAACTGACAGAAAGATAGATGCAAATAGGCCAGACATCATATTGAAATACTTCAGACAAAGAACATGCCTACTCATTGATATGACTGTCCCAATCGATATAAACGTATCTGTCAAGACCTACCAAAAATTGAGCAAATATAAAGATCTTGAAATAGAAATCAGCAAAATGTGGAACCTGAAGACCAAAACAATACCTGTTGTCATAGGTGCCCTGGAAATGATAGCAAAAGGGGCTGATTGCTACCTAACTCAGATACCAGGAAACCCCAAAATGGCAGAAATTCAAAAGATAGTGCTCATAGGAACTGTTCATATCCTACGCAAAATACTTTCTATGTAATCTCAAGGTTTAAAACAAACATAATTTTCGGGTTTTTTTTACAACACAAAAAACCCCCAAATATATGGCACACTAGGCATAACAACAACATGAACTTCCAACCTTTTGTCTCTTGAGGACTCTGGATGAGACTTGGAGCCAACTTGTACAAATATAAAGCAAAAGTCAAACATATAATAATAATAATAATAATAATAATAATAATAATAATAATAATAATAATAATAATAATAATAATAATATAATCCTTTCTACTATAGGCACAAGGGCTGAAATTTTGGGGGAGGGGAATACATGATTACATCGACCCAGTGTTTCACTGGTACTTAATTTATCGACCCCAAAAGGATGAAAGGCGGAGTCGACCTCAGCGGAATTTGAACTCAGACGAAGCGGTAGATGAAATGCCATCTTCATATACTACTACTACTAATAATAATAATAATTTATCATTATTGTTATCTCTTTAGTAGAAAAAGATTATTATCGTTATTATTACTTTCCGTTCCTTTCCCCCACCTCTTCTCCTTTTCATTGTTACTATCTCATCAAACAGGGGATTCATTGTCATTATGATAAACAACTTCACATCTTACGAGCGATATTGTTATAAAGCTTATATCGTTAAGCTGATGTGTGAAACTATACAGTCGAAAGCTTTGAGAAATATAGCTGTTAGATCCTTTTAAAAGATGGGAGGACATGTTAATTAATATAGATATATTAAAGATGCAGAATGACCAGGGAATATCTTAGACTAACAACTATATTTTTAACATCTCTTTCTATCCATCGCTGTTAAAGTGTTACGTCTGTTCTTATCTTCATTGAGCACGCTGGTAAAGTGCTAGATCGGAGGTCAACTAGATCTGTAATTCCTTACTATTTTTCTTTTTTACCTATGATTCTCTTTGCTTACTGTTTAACTCTGGCGGATCCCCAAGTCCATTCAATATTTAAAATTTTATTTAGGCACAGGAGTGGCTGTGTAGTAAGTTGCTTGCTTACCAACCACATGGTTCCTGGTTGGGTTCAGTCCCACTGCGTGGCACCTTGGGCAAGTATCTTCTACTATAGCCTCGGGCCGACCAAAGCCTTGCGAATGGACTTGGTAGACAGAAACTGAAAGAACCCTTCGTATATGTATATATATATGTATGTATATATGTATATATATATATCTTATACATATGTGTGTGTTGTGTGTATGTATGTATATATATATATATATATAAGCATGTATATATATATATATATATATATATATATATATATATATATATACATACATATGTATGTGCATGTATATGTTTGTGTGTGTGCGCCCAACATGGCTTAACAACCGATGCTGGTGTGTTTACCTCCCCGTAACCTAGCAGTTCGGCAAAAGAGACCGATAGAATAAGTACTAGGCTTACAAAGAATAAGTCCTGGGGTTGACTTGCTCGACTAAAGCCGATGCCCCAGCATGGCCGCAGTCAAAATGACTGAAGCAAGTAGAATAAAAGATAAAAGAAAAGTCACCTCTTACAAAATTCCTATTTTGCTTTTCATCCATTCAGATGTGTAGGTTTACAATTACACCCTCTAAGAATGCATGATTCAATGACTCGAAACATGTTTAACATGTTTAGTATTCGAGAAAGAAACCTAGTTGTTTTTTGCAATAATTACCCCTAAAGCAAGCTTTTTTCATAACCCTTAAAATACTACTGTGGATTCCCAAATTACTATTTTGTTTTGGTGGATCCCTCTAAAATCTTATAGGCCTCACCAGAGGTGACATGGAGCCTAGTTGAGAGCCACTCAACTAGATGAGCTGATGTTATTGCATTTATAGGCATTGGAGTAGCTGTGTGGTAAGTAGCTTCCTTACTAACCACATGGTTCCGGGTTCAGTCCCACTACGTGGCACCTTGGGCACGTGTCTTCTACTATAGCCTCGAGCCGACCAAAGCCTTGTGAGTGGACTTGGTAGACAAACTAAAAGAAGCTCGTCGTATATGTGTGTATATATATTATATATATATATATATATATATATATATATATATGTATGTATGTATATATATATGTGTGTGTGGTGTTTGATGTGTGTTTATGTTTGTGTGTCTGTGTTTGTCCCCAACATCGCTTGACAATCGATGCTGGTGGGTGTGTACGTCCCCCCCGGTTACTAGGCAAAAGAAAACCGAATAGAATACTAGCGGCTTACAAAGAATAAGTCCTGGGGTTGATTTTCTCGACTAAAGGCGGTGCTCCAGCATGACCACAGTCAAATGACTGAAACAAGGAAAAGAGTAAAAGAGATATCTCACGGTTCAATTTCTCGATATTACTGTTTCATTTTGATCTCTCAGTGTCGACTCCTTGTTAAAGTATATCGTGGCGCTCTGTCGGTTGCGACGACGTGGGTTCCAGTTGATTCAATCAGCAGAACAGCCTGATCGTGAAATTAACGGGAAAGTGGGTGAGCACCCCCAGATACACGTGGACCCTTAATGTAGATCTCAGTGAGATTCAGCGTGACACAGTGTGTGATAAGGGTGGTCCTTTGAAATACAGGTACAACAGAAACAGTAAGAAAAAGCGAAAGTTGTGGTGAAAGATCACAACAGGGTTCGCCACCTACCCCTGCCGGAACCTCGTGGAGCTTTAAGTGTTTCCGCTCAATAAACACCCGGTCTGGGAATCGAAACTGTGATCCTATGACTGCAAGTCTGCTACCCTAACCACTGGGTCATTGCGCCTCCACGTTAATATATATATAGTGTTTGCTGATTTTAACCCACGCTGGTGGAAAGGGGAGAAAAAGAACATTTTTCTCTTGCATATTTGAGTTAGTTAGCACTGTTAGTTTGGAACAGATCTTCAGAGCGATAACAAGCCGAAAGGGTATGCTCCCATTTTCAGTGTTTTCAAACTCAAACAAGGGCATTCTGAGCTGATGAGAGAAGGGTCGATTTTGGCTAATCTTGAAACGTACGTACTCAAATAACCTTTGCATTTGATTTTTTAATGTCTCTACCCTCATACTTTCTTGAGTTGAATTGAGCAGAAAGCAAACACATATGAGAGAGGTTTTCTTTAAGTGTTAGAAATAGTTTTTTTTTAGCTGCTATTTCTAACGAGTTCAGTATGCGGCAAAGTAATTATTTTACTAAGCCCTTTTATATAATGTAATAATTTGAATTTGCCTTAAATGGTCCCTTTGCATACTGAATACTTGGTGAAATTGATAATTAATAATTAATTTTACCCTCAATTGTTGAAATTTATAATTATCTCTCTCTACTTAATTATCTCGGATTTTACCGAAAAAAGCATAGGTGGTTGCTGATTTTAACCCACGCTGGTGGAAAGGGGAGAACAGAAAATTTTTCTCTTGCATATTTGAGTTAGTTAGCACTGTTAGTTTGGAACAGATCTTCAGAAGCGATAACAAGCCGAAAGGGTATGCTCCCATTTTCAGTGTTTCAACTCAAACAAGGGCATTCTGAGCTGATGAGAGAAGGGTCGATTTTGGCTAATCTTGAAACGTACGTACTCAAATAACCTTTGCATTTGATTTTTTAATGTCTCTACCATCATACTTTCTTGAGTTGAATTGAGCAAACACTATATGAGAGAGGTTTTCTTTAAGTGTTAGAAATAGTTTTTTTTTAGCTGCTATTTCTAACGAGTTCAGTATGCGGCAAAGTAATTTATTTTACTAAGCCCTTTTATATAATGTAATAATTTGAATTTGCCTTAAATGGTCCCTTTGCATACTGAATACTTGGTGAAATTGATTAATTAATTAATTAATTTTACCCTCAATTGTTGAAATTATAATCATCTCTCTCTACTTAATTATCTCGGATTTTACCGAAAAAAAAGCATAGTGTTTGCTGATTTAAACCACGCTGGTGGAAAGGGGAGAACAGAAAATTTTTCTCTTGCCTATTTGAGTTAGTTAGCACTGTTAGTTTGGAACAGATCTTCAGAAGCGATAACAAGCCGAAAGGGTATGCTCCATTTTCAGTGTTTTCAAACTCAAACAAGGGCATTCTGAGCTGATGAGAGAAGGGTCGATTGGCTAATCTTGAAACGTTACGTACTCAAATAACCTTTGCATTTGATTTTTTAATGTCTCTACCCTCATACTTTCTTGAGTTGAATTGAGCAAACACTATATGAGAGAGGTTTTCTTTAAGTGTTAGAAATAGTTTTTTTTTAGCTGCTATTTCTAACGAGTTCAGTATGCGGCAAAGTAATTTATTTTACTAAGCCCTTTTATATAATGTAATAATTTGAATTTGCCTTAAATGGTCCCTTGCATACTGAATACTTGGTGAAATTGATTAATTAATTAATTAATTTTACCCTCAATTGTTGAAATTATAATTCATCTCTCTCTACTTAATTATCTCGGATTTTACCGAAAAAAGCATAGTGTTGCTGATTTTAACCCACGCTGGTGGAAAGGGGAGAACAGAAAATTTTTCTCTTGCATATTTGAGTTAGTTGCACTGTTAGTTTGGAACAGATCTTCAGAAGCGATAACAAGCCGAAAGGGTATGCTCCATTTTCAGTGTTTTCAAACTCAAACAAGGGCAATTCTGAGCTGATGAGAGAAGGGTCGATTTTGGCTAATCTTGAAACGTACGTACTCAAATAACCTTGCATTTGATTTTTTAAGTCTCTACCCTCATACTTTCTTGAGTTGAATTGAGCAAACATATATGAGAGAGGTGTTTTCTTTAAGTGTTAGAAATAGTTTTTTTTTAGCTGCTATTCTAACGAGTTCAGTATGCGGCAAAGTAATTTATTTTACTAAGCCCTTTTATATAATGTAATAATTTGAATTGCCTTAAATGGTCCTTTGCATACTGAATATGGTGAAATTGATTAATTAATTAATTAATTTTACCCTCAATTGTTGAATTATAATTCATCTCTCTCTACTTAATATCTCGCATGGATTTTACCGAAAAAAGCATAGTGTTTGCTGATTTTAACCCACGCTGGTGGAAAGGGGAGAACAGAAAATTTTTCTCTTGCATATTTGAGTTAGTTAGCACTGTTAGTTTGGAACAGATCTTCAGAAGCGATAACAAGCCGAAAGGGTATGCTCCCATTTTCAGTGTTTCACTCAAACAAGGGCATTTGAGTTGATGAGAGAAGGGTCGATTTTGGCTAATCTTGAAACGTACGTACTCAAATAACCTTTGCATTTGATTTTTTAATGTCTCTACCCTCATACTTTCTTGAGTTGAATTGAGCAAACACTATATGAGAGGGTTTCTTTAAGTGTAGAAATAGTTTTTTTTTAGCTGCTATTTCTAACGAGTTCAGATGCGGCAAAGTAATTATTTTACTAAGCCCTTTTATATAATGTAATAATTTGAATTGCCTTAAATGGTCCCTTTGCATACTGAATACTTGGTGAAATGATTAATTAATTAATAATTTTTACCCTCAATTGTTGAAATTATAATTCATTCTCTCTACTTAATTATCTCGGATTTTACCGAAAAAAGCATAGTGTTTGCTGATTTTAACCCACGCTGGTGGAAAGGGGAGAACAGAAAATTTTTCTCTTGCATATTTGAGTTAGTTAGCACTGTTAGTTTGGAACAGATCTTCAGAAGCGATAACAAGCCGAAAGGGTATGCCCCATTTTCAGTGTTTTCAAACTCAAACAAGGGCATTCTGAGCTGATAGAGAGGGTCGATTTTGGCTAATCTTGAAACGTACGTACTCAAATAACCTTTGCATTTGATTTTTAATGTCTCTACCCTCATACTTTCTTGAGTTGAATTGAGCAAAAACTATATGAGAGAGGTTTTCTTTAAGTGTTAGAAATAGTTTTTTTTTAGCTGCTATTTCTAACGAGTTCAGTATGCGGCAAAAGTAATTATTTTACTAAGCCCTTTTATATAATGTAATAATTTGAATTTGCCTTAAATGGTCCCTTTGCATACTGAATACTTGGTGAAATTGATTAATTAATTAATTAATTTTACCCTCAATTGTTGAAATTATAATTCATCTCTCTCTACTTAATTATCTCGGATTTTACCGAAAAAAGCATAGTGTTTGCTGATTTTAACCCACGCTGGTGGAAAGGGGAGAACAGAAAATTTTTCTCTTGCATATTTGAGTTAGTTAGCACTGTTAGTTTGGAACAGATCTTCAGAAGCGATAACAAGCCGAAAGGGTATGCTCCCATTTTCAGTGTTTTCAAACTCAAACAAGGGCATTCTGAGCTGATGAGAGAAGGGTCGATTTTGGCTAATCTTGAAACGTACGTACTCAAATAACCTTTGCATTTGATTTTTTAATGTCTCTACCCTCATACTTTCTTGAGTTGAATTGAGCAAACACTATATGAGAGAGGTTTTCTTTAAGTGTTAGAAATAGTTTTTTTTAGCTGCTATTTCTAACGAGTTCAGTATGCGGCAAAGTAATTATTTTACTAAGCCCTTTTATATAATGTAATAATTTGAATTTGCCTTAAATGGTCCTTTGCATACTGAATACTTGGTGAAATTGATTAATTAATTAATTAATTTTACCCTCAATTGTTGAAATTATATATATATATATATATATATATATATATTATATATATATATATATTATGAAAGTAAATATTGAAGAGTAATGTTTCTTGCCACTTCAACCAGGTGGAGAGGATGTTCTCTTGGGGTTAAAAAAAATGGTAGTAACGTAGTTCCGTACTGAACAGCCATGTTGAATTGGCAACAAACCTTACTTTTCAGTATTGTTACTATTTACATCTCTTATTACAAATTTTAGAACTAGCTACTTTACTTAAAGCAAACATTGTTTGTTTTTTTCTCCTTTCCAAATTTGTATATGCATGTCAATGTCGAATATGTTTATCAAGGGGTTTGAACTAATTTCGTGTATTGAAATTGAAACAATTGTATCACCGCATAATGACAGTATACATACTTTATCATCACAACCATAACTATCATTACCAGTTTGCACACACATGACATATACCCACGGACATAGTGGTTAAACGTCCAGGCTACTAACCCCAAGATTCCGAGTTCGATTCCAGGCAGTGACCTGAATAATAATGATAATAATAATAATATAATAATAATGATAATAATAATAATAATAATAATAATAATAATAATAATAATAATAATAATAATAATAATAATAATAACAATAATAATAATACTAAAACAGAGCTCAATGCTAAAAACAAGATAATAGGTATTAACACTTTAGCTGTCCCACTTATAAGTTACAGCTACAATATCCTTAACTGGACACTAAATGAACTGACCAAAATAGATAGGAAAACAAGAAAAATAATGACAGGTCTAGGATGCATCACCCAAAATCTGACATAGAAAGACTATATATACAACGTATAGAAGGTGATAGAGGCCTTATACAGCTGGAAAACTACTATAAAATAACCACCATAGGACTGCAAAAATATCTACTTCAGAAGGAAGGAAAACTGATACAAATAGCGGCAAAACACGAGCAAAACAAAAAACTGTTCTCAGTATTTAAGGAAGCTGACAAATACAAACAAGAAATCATACCACCTAACAAACATAAAGAAAAAGAAGAAGAAGATGAAGAAACAACAAAAGCTATAAAACAAATGAAATCCAAACTAACACTAGAACAGCAAAGAACCATGATAAAACGATGGCAAGAAAAAGCCCTCCACGGTAAATACTGGACTAAACTAAATGCAAAAGAAATAGACAAAGAAAAATCCCAGCAATGGTTGAGAAGCTCAGGACTCAAAGCAGAGACAGAGGGATTTTTAATTGCAGCACAAGACCAAAGCCTCCCCACCAGAAATTACCAAAAACATGTAATGAAAAGAAATATAACAAGTAACTGCAGAATATGTGGAGATGGACAAGAAACAAGAAATCATATTATCTCTGGCTGCCCAGTCCTGGCTAAGAAGGAATATATTCACAGACATGACAGAGTTGGAACCTACATACACTGGAAGCTATGCCAACATTATGGAATAACAACAGAAAAAAGATGGTATAGGCACACACCAGAAAAGGTCACAGAAAATGAGAAAGCAACCATACTCTGGGATATGCCGATACACACAGATAGAGAAATTAAGGCCAACAGACCAGATATAGTTGTCAGAGATCATGAAGAAAACAATGCTTTCTAAGTGATGTATCAATACCGGCAGATGACAATGTGTCTCTAAAAGAAATGGAGAAACTTTCAAAATACAAAGACCTGGAAATGGAGGTAACCAGAATGTGGAATCTAAAAACAGAAACAATTCCTATCATAGTAGGTGCATTAGGCATGATAAAAAACTATTCAGACAAATACATAACAAAAACACCAGGACTTACAAACACATATAACATACAGAAAATTGCACTACTAGGCACTGCACACATCCTACGCAGAACACTTTCCATACAATAACCATCAGAGCATCACAACAAATCACAGCACATACCCAAGGCACACAGAGCTGCGCTCGGTAGTGAAGTGAAAGCACGCTATAAAAATAAAACTACTGAATAATAATAATAATAATAATAATAATAATAATAATAATAATAATAATAATAATAATAATAATAATAATAATAATAAAAAAAAAACGTTATCTCAAGTTTAAAAACAAACATAATTTTCTTGTGGTTTCTTAAACATTCTCTAGAACAACACTATGTAGAAAACCAAATATGTGGCACCCTAGGCATAACACCAGCATGGACTTCCAACTTGTCTCTTGAGGTCTCTGGGTGAGACTTGGAGCCAACTTGTACAAATGTAAAGCAAAAGTCAAACATAGAATAATTATAATAATGACAACAACATCAAAAACAACAACAACAATAATAATAATAATAACAACAACAACACAGACAAATAGCTTAGGAATGAGAACCCAGGTTCGAAATTTCCCCAAGACACCTGAGGAAGGCTGGAGGGCATATCAGCCGAAACGTTGTGTTAACAATAAACAAGATGAGGACAAATATCCGTCCAGTGTAAATAATGGAAATAATGTAACATACACTACCGTCAGAAATTAATTAGCACCCTTGATTTGCTCTTCACTCAAGGTATGTGCTGTCACCTAGTGGCCATATCTCGAACTATTGCTTTGTTGCGAGTTCACTGTTGCGCAGAACGATGACGTAACTTTGTTTGCAGAGCAGTTTGAGAGTCTACAGCCTTATGATGTTGACATAGCAGTGCAACAACAACTTGGAGTGCGGATGCAGACAAATCTTCCTTTGTTTAATAGATATAGGTAGCGCCTCGCAAGGACCGAAATCACACCATACTAAGTTTTCTCATCGCGTAAGACGTTTTGAACAGCTCATAGGTTAATTGATTTAACCTATTTAATGCAGAAATTTGAGAAGTGCTAATTAATTTCTGACGCAAGTGTATACCTATTCTTATCTTGTATATGTTACGAGCAATATTGAAATGCATTCTTAGAAGTTTGTGCAAAATGCTTTGCGCGCTTTGGTTATATTCCTTTACGCTTTAATTTCATATTTCTTCGAGGTTACATTTATCTCTCATTCTTCCAAAGTCTTTAAAAGAAGCAATATAATCGTATTAGAGATTTAATTTTAATTTTTCAATAATTGTAATATCTTCTCTAGATTATATTTTACTTGATTCAGTCATTGGACTGCGCTCATTCTGGAGCACCACATTATACTTATTTTTCTATTCTTCCCTCCTACCATTCACCAAATATACGGCCTTCGCCTTTGTAGGAAATCATTATAGATTATTACGCATCAGTGTTTTCGTTTGTAGCTTTAGGCTCTAGTCAATGCTTCTGTATTCCACTATATCTCAATAAATACACTCAAATAGGTTATGGGTGCACTGTTGGGAGTTAAATTCTCAGTAGCGAGTAAATGTTGAACGAACCGTTATGATGCATAGATTGTGCACATAGGTTAAAGAGCTGAATTTGAAACCACAGAGATTTGGTTTCTGTCCACTGCGAGGAAACTTGGACGTCTTCTGCAATCGCTCCGGTCCGACTAATGTCTTGTGAATGAATTTGGTAGACGGAAGCTGTGTGGAAGCACATCGTCTATACGTATATGTGTCTTTGTGCTTGTCTCACCATTGTCTGATAACCGGTGTTGCTTTGGTTACGTTTCCGTAACTTAAAGGTTCAGCAAAAGAATCCGATAGGATAAGCACAAGACTTAAAGATATGTATTGGAGGCGAATTGTCCTATCAAACCCATCAAAGCGGTGCCCCAGCATGGCTTTAGTCCGATAACTGACACAAGTAAAATATAATATATACTACTAGTTCAAAATAAATGTGAGTATAACTCTTAAAGAACTGTCTGGAGTATTAACAGTTACTATTATGGAGAATGCAATGAAATCAGTTCCAAATATGCTATTTTCGGTATCACAAATCTGCAAACATCAATCAATCATATTAGAGATAAAATTCGAATTTTATTGTTTATACGAAAAATATTTCAAATTCTGGCAAAATTCCACCTTAGATCAACACCATAAGATATTTAATTTTCTATGGACTTTCTGTGTCCCAGATATAGAATCGGTCTTTGTTGGGGGTTTGTAGTTGTAGGGGATGCAGTTGTTGGGGCATGAAGAGGGAGGCCCGTCTTCAGGGTGTCATTTTTGTTATCTTGCTGACGTGCAGACCCCTTTTATTGTGTGAAACGCGATGTAGTCATTTTCAAATGTGCTATTTTGGGTAATATGATTTTATAAATATTAAGTCAATCGAACTAGAAAAGTGCTTTGAATTGTATTGTTTGCATGAAAAATATTTGAGAATCTGGTAGTATTCCAAATTTATTCCAGTCCTTAAGGTTTTTACTAAATTTTATGTGATTTTTATGTCCCGGTTATAGGAACGAGACACCGTTGTTGGTCTCACAATAGGGCATTACTCCTATATTTTGGGTATAAAAAGCGGGTTAGTAACTGTCGGAGCTGAAGTGTATTAGGCTCTGAAGAAGACGATGACAAATCTTTATGCTGCAGTTATTGGTATGCTGTGGGTGAGGAATTTCTATGAGTGATCTTCAATAGTGTAAAACTTAATATTTGTAGCTCCCTACGTGTGTGCTGTTAATATTTATTGCTTTCTTAATGTGTTGTTATTGTCTGTGATGTTGAAGAGCAATATTAGTTTGATCTCGCTAGAGAATATTTCTGAACCTCTGTTCGTGGAATCAGTACAGGTTTGACCTGCAGTGTCTTGATTGCATGCGAATAATGTTTAAATGTGGAAGATTAAGATTAAGCAGCAACGAAAGGTTATACTAGCTACTGGCTACATAGGAGTGAGCGTTGTTAGAGGTGATGTCATGTTGGCCGTTGATAACTGCAGATGAGGAAAAGTCTTTGGAACAAAACTGAATGTTGACGAACACAGTTTGATAGGTTTGTCCTATTGATGAGGAGTAAGTGATTTGTATCACGGAAAAAAGAACAATGAATGACATTCGTGTTAAAAAGGAGACACATGTGGAGTTTAGGTTGGATCGGAACCGAGAGACATTAGAGAATATGTAAATTGATAAACTGAATTTTCAGTCGGATTTAGTGTTATGTTTGGCATCTAGGAAAGCGTAGAGGGTATCAGTGCACGGTAGGATTACGACAACGATAATTTCTGCCTTGGAGCCTTGTTGGAAATTTTGCTGCTGAGCGAATTCCGATAAAGTCAATATGTGGTCCAGGAAGTAATCATAATTACATCGAGTAGTGCGATGTGTTGACCACCCATTACACTTCCCATTACACTTAACATTACACTTCACATTACACTTCCCATTAAAAACAAGTCAAAGAGTGTGATCTCCTACTCGTTACCTCGACTTCATACGATAACGCACTAAAGGCACTTGGTGACCCAAAATAAAACGACGATATACGGACTGTTTCAGAAGCTATAAAGGATGGCTATGAACTTAGATCAAAAGAGAAGGAAAGAGAAAAAGTGAGAGAAAACACAGAGAGTATGAGTGTGGAAAGAGGGAAAGAGAGGATGAATGAGAAAGAGGAGAGAATGAGTTTGAGAATTAGAGAGATACATTCAAAATAGGAGCATCAAATGAGGTGAGTAATATAAGCAAAAATTTGGACTAGAGAGAAAGAGAAAAATACCACAGATAATTATTTCTCTCACATTAACAATTGATATCCGGAAAATCACTTAAGCAATCTAGTACATATAAATTCAATAATTACAGCTCGATAAATGTTCAAGTTAATTATCTTTTAACAGTG
This sequence comes from Octopus sinensis, assembly GCF_006345805.1. Lineage (NCBI taxonomy): Eukaryota > Metazoa > Mollusca > Cephalopoda > Octopoda > Octopodidae > Octopus > Octopus sinensis. The sequence continues at coordinate 70,265,240 of NC_043002.1, forward strand.
AGAGTGTCTCTGAATGATAAGATATCTTATGCCAACCAGATTCTAAAAACATACAGTAAATTCGTATTTCGACTCTGTCTATGTTTTCTCAATACACTGCATGACCTGTAAACGTATGCAGTCTCTACTTCATGGCTTTATCTCTTCGATTACTCTTTCCAATGTAATGCTAATTTATTCACGCTGTTTTGAATTAATCATGCATTATCTCGTAGCTTTGAGCTCTTGAGGATGTGATTATTTATTTACATTTGATGGATATTTGTCCTCATCTTGTTTGTTAACACAACATTTCGGTTGATATACCCTCCAGCCTTCCTCAGGTGTCTTGGGGAAATTTCGAACCTGGGTTCTTATTCGTAAGGTATTTTTCGTTGTTGTTGTTGTTAGTATTATTATTATTATTATTATATTATTATTATTATTATTATTATTATTATTATTGAGTGAGAGAGCAGTGCATGCCATCAAAGTGACACTGGGGTAAAATATACGAAGCCCGATATACCCATCATGACTACCCGTCTGATAAGGGTACACTAGGCACATGCATCACAACCATATGTGCGCGACATGGTGATCTCATATCAAGATAAACAGCACATGACCTTGCAGGTGGGGTCCAGTTAGAATTTTGTTCTGGTCGAGTAGCCCATCCCGCTCAAAAGGTCCCTGAATAAGGGTTGTTTAAGGATGTTGAACGAAACACCCCTGTTTCCAAAGGTGAATTATTCAAACCCCAGAGAATCCCTCTCAACACATGGCTATGATGCTCCCCCACTACTTCTGCTTGTGATCAGAGATGCACATATCGTCAGCCACTAAGGGACATGCTCAACTGGTTAAGGTAAAACAACTGACAAGCAAATCTGTGGTATTGAGCAGAATATTTGCTGTAGTCCATCTTTTATACCAAGACAAAACAATGTACATGATAACACTTGCAATCAGTTAAGATCAGAAGCCATGAGAGCCACTGCCTGGTACTGCATCAGGGCATTTTATTATTATTATCATCATCATCATCATCATCATCATTATTATTATTATTATTATATTATTATTATTATTATTATTATTTTATTATTATTATTATTATTATTATTCAGGTCACTGCTTGGAATCGAACTCGGAATCTTGGGGTTAGAAACCCGCACTCTTAACCACTACACCGAGTTCGATTCCAGGCAGTGACCTGAATAATAATAATAATAATAATAATAATAATAATAATAATAATAATAATAATAATAATAATAATAATAATAATAATAATTATAATAATAATAATATAATAAAACTTCACTCTATTCTGAAAGAGAGCAAAAACTTCGCTACTGATCTCTTAGATACCTACCAGATTGATCAGGCTGAAGGAAATGCGCCAACTGCTGCTGCAAAGAAAATAAAATTGATTGCAAAGACAAAAGCGCATGAAAAATTAGCTAGCAGATGGGAACAGAAACCTCTGCATGGCAAGTATGTGGCCCGTAGCAAACAAGCTGATGTCGACCAGAAACACACGCACCAATGGTTAAGAAGCTCAGGGCTTAAAGCGGAGAGTGAAGGTTTCATATTAGCTGCTCAAGACCAATGCTTATTAACCCGGAACTACCAAGCCAATGTAATAAAAAAATGGAGCTGACCCAAAATGCCGATTCTATAACGATGAGATTGAAACAATAGACCACCTAATCTCAGGGTGTAGAGTCTTAGCACCTGTAGAATATAAAGTAATGCATGACAGAGTCGGCCAGTATTTACAGTGGACAATATGTCGGCATTATAAAATCAAAACAACTGACAAAAGGTATAAACACCATCCTGAAGCTGTGACTGAGGGAGAAAATGTGTCGATTCTATGGGACTTCCCCATACATACCGACAAAACTATAAAAGCTAATAAACCGGATACTATCATAAAAGATCAGACAAAAAGGATATGTTTATTAATTGACATGAGTATTCCTTGCGATCACAATATAGCGGCGAAAGAATTTGACAAGATTAGTAAATATAAAGACTTGCTAATAGAAATTGAAAGAATGTGGCATCTCAAGGCGACTACAGTACCAGTGATTGTAGAATCTCTAGGAAGAATAAAAAAAGGTACTGAAACCTATTTGAAAATGATACCAGGCTTACCATCCTACAGGAATTTCAAAAAATCGTGTTAACTGGAACGGCTCATGTACTGAGAAGAGTATTATCGCTGTGAAAGCAATATCCATTCATTAATTTATTTATTCATTAATTTTTTTAAATACATATTTTACCTGTGAATTTGCACGTGTAATCTGGGAATGCATACAATGAGCTTCTCTGCCCCAGGTGTACGGAAAACACTCGGCGAGAATCGGAAGAAAATTTGAAGAAAGAAGGAAAAATAATAATAATAATAATAATAATAATAAAATAATAATAATAATAATAATAATAATAATAATAATAATAATAACAACAACAACAACAACATCGAAAAATACCACAGGAATGAGAACTCAGGTTCGAAATTTTCCCAAGACACCTGATGAAGGCTGGAGGGCGTATCAGCTGAAACGTGTTAACAACAAACAAGATGAGGACAAATAGCCGTCAAATGTAAATAATGTAAATAATTCCTCATCTCTTAATTATAGAACTGATTATTTATTGTTAGAAGGAAATGGTAGCGTAGGTATGAGAGGCTGGATCCGGTCAGTTTGAACAGGTAAAGTATGTGGGCCTGGTTTGACCGGTTTAAATTCTAAAGGGTTAAATCCTTTACCTAATTAATTATAAGTTTCCCACTGTCTGTTTGTTTGATGATCCAAAATGGAAGCTTCGTCTCGTCGAAACAATGTTGCTA
>NC_043002.1:70270587-70293087 GCF_006345805.1 Octopus sinensis
TAAGAATTTCACCCGGCGTGCTAACGTTTCTGCCAGCTCGCCGCCTTGCCGTGTCTTCTATACTGAGCATCCCTGGATTTCACTTGTTGACTTTCATTCTCTTTATATATATATATATATATATATATATATATATATATATATATATATAATATATATATAGATCAATAAATGGTGGGGTTGTGTTGACCGCACGTGGAGAAATCATAAGCAAGGAAAAATTGTAAAAATGCAGAATGCTAGATTGAAAGAAAATTTTAATGAAATGAGAAATTTATATATTTATATATTTTTTCAATTTCTCATTTCATTAAAATTTTCTTTCAATCTAGCATTCTGCATTTTTACAATTTTTCCTTGCTATATATATATATATATATATATATATATATATATATATATATATATATATATATATATATATTACATACATATATACATACATACATACATGCATACATACATACATGCATACATACATACATACATACATGCATACATACATACATACATACATACATACAACATGCATGCATGCATGCATACATACATACATACATACATACATGCATACATACATATAAATCGTGTTTTTTGGGTTTTTTTACTTGTTTCTGTCATTAGACTACGGCCATGCTGGGACACCGTCTTGAAGAATTTTTAGTCAAACTGGGGTGACCGCGTGAGCGTATAATATATAGTTCAAATTTACAGAAAATAAAAGACGAAGACAGGTGTAAGAACAACAAGCAGGTGTATGAGTTTAACGCTCAGGTAGAATGGAGAAGTCTTTGACGCTTCGAGCCTACGCTTTCCGACAGAAAGGATTAAGAGGAATAAATATGTATGTATGCATGTATGCATGTATGCATGTATGCATGTATGCATGTATGTATGTATGTATGTATGTATGTATGTATGTATGTATGTAGTATGTATGTATGTGTGTGTGTGTGTGTATGTATATATGTATGTATGTATGTATGTATGTATGTATTTATGTATGTATGTATGCATGTATGTTTTATGTATGTATATTTCCAAGAATGGTTTCGAGGGATATGTAAAGCTGGTGGTTACCGTGTTGTCTCTTCAATTGGTTCTTAATGCCGGCAAGCCACAGCGAATGTTGGTGAAACACAAGTTAGTGAAAATTTACTAGACACGGTTATCTTCGCTTGGTAAATCCGAATGTCCTTTTAAGGACTGTATAGATTCCGTAGAGAAAATAGTGTGATTAATGAAGATCAGAACAGAGATTTGCATATCCAATTTTATTATACAGTTATTTACATCTTACACCTACGCACGTTTTAGCTGCAAACCGCTGAACACTGCTAAATGTGTATATTGGTGTTAATTATCGATGCAGCATCTTCAGGGTAATTTTTACTGCTGTTCAAATGTCATCTGAAGAAGCTATGATACTGAACCGAATATGATTTCCGTATGAGACATTAGTGCTACTATAAATATTCGTGTTTCTTGCGACCCGAAATTGCCCCGGCCAGTTAGGTATTTATTGCTGGGTTTGGTCATAAAGTAGGTCAATGTTTCTGTATATTCCTTATCAATATTCTAGCTTACCATTCTACTAAATTAGAATAGTATTCATATTTTTCTTAGCGTATTCAATTACCCTTTTGTTTTATTATTTACTTGTTGTTGTTATTGTTATTATTATTATTATTATTATTATTAATAATAATAATAATAATAATAATAATAATAATAATAATAATAATAATAATAATAATAATAATCTATAGGTCTAAATTTTCTTGTTTTGTTGTATTTAATTAAATATCCTGCTTAAAGTTAATTTCATTAAACGTAACCTTTGTCTTCAACTCTTTTAAAATTTCATCTTGTTTTATTTTTGTAGAGGTTTTCATTTGATTCATCTTCGTTATTTGTTTTAATTTACTTCATTCTAAATGTTAATTTCATTCTAATAGTTTATGTAATGCTATTACTTAAACTTCCTGAAAGTATATTTAGACGCATGAACACATCTACAAGCGCGTTCCTGTCTATGGTTTACCAGATTAAATTTTGAGTTAAAAATTTGGTAAATTTCTTCAACACCTAATTCACAATGTAGAGGAAACAAATGTGAATTGTGTGTTGAAGAAATTTACCAAATTTTTCTTCAAATCTTTCTATGACGCTTTTCATTTATGATGGATGCATATCATATAGTTGTTATACTTGTCGAAGGTATGGACATTATATCGACGACAGATCAACCTCTTGGAACATTAAGCTAGAAGTGCTTGCAGTTTATATTTACTATCAGTTGGACATAATTTACACCTGACGCAGAAGTCGCACAAAGTTGACTGTAACAATATGGAAGATTTTATGAAATACCATATGCACTGGACTAGTAATCTTATTAGTCTTGGTGATATCCAAGCTTCTCAGGCGGAGAATTAGTCCTTGGCAAACGTCGCAAAAGAAAAGTACAAATCTTTGAACGTTAACATTGACATTTGACATTATCTTATAATATAAAAATGCTGAATATTTGGATGTAACCAAGAATAATTGCCTACAATCTCAAAAAAAACCACAATTTGCATATCAAATAATGAAAAGAAGACCCGAAAATTCCCTGGCATTGAGGTTCCGTACGGCAAAGGACCCAGAAGTGATCTCACTTTTACTGTCTATGATCGTATTACACTTTCGTAAACCGGGCTTGTTAACCTCGAGATATAACAAGTCGAGATACAAGCACAAAAAATTTATGCGCTCATATCAAAGATATACTTTATGCTCAAAATAGTGCACATCTACCGCTGGGCTTAAAATTTATTTTGGATCAGTACATAAGGATACAAACCCTTTTGATATTTGTACTTTTATCATAATTTCAAAAGATAGCTTAGATGGTCATGAGAAACGTGTGAGATGATAAACACAAGACATTCACGTGGATGTTGTTCCACTAGCCCTTATCGAATACTCATGTCTTTTATGTTCAAATTAAGCAAAAACACATCAGAACTGAAAACTTATTTTGAATGAATGCACAAAGGTGCAACAATTGCAGCGGCTGCTCTTCATAAAATTGCTATTAGCAGGAGAATCTATTGATTCGTTGGAATTTCCTAGTGATTACAACAGAATCCAATTGAAATTTTCGATCTCAACAGGTTAGTTAAGAAACGCTTTTGATATCAATTCGTCGGCGGTTTTAATCACTGCATTTCTAAGAAATGGGACTATGGTATTATCACTATTAGTTGGAAATATTCCATTTGTAACAACTTTTGGTAAAATGACTAGACAGGAGATTTCTAAAAATGACCAGACAGCTGGTTTTCGAAAGTGACCAGATCCACAAAGAAACCGATTTTATGTTCATGGGGAGTTTGAAGATTATAAAGTCCGTCCAAATCATTAAGGATTTGAGGCAAGCTCAAATTTTATAGGCTTCTACTTTTTGTAGGTCAACGGTAGTGCCAGATCAACATTACTTGACTACACCATTGCTACTCCTCCTAATAGTGATCTATTGTGCCGCAATTCTTGTATTGTAGTAAGTGCCCAGGGGCTCTATATTAGTGCCCGTGGCCACTAGGTTAGTGCAAGACACCGCTATTGCGTGCCATTGTGCATTCATACCAGACAATCATTTGGCATCTCAAACGAATTTGTCATTTTCCTCCAATTGTTTCCACTGCTGCAAAGAGGTGTATCGTTTGTCCAAGTTGAAGTGAAGCCTTGAGGGAATGGTCCTTTGGATGGAGTGTGACTCAATAGCTGGAAAAGTCCGTGTCACAACTTATGTCACGCTGGCACCTTACTTTCTCTATTTTGATTGTTACTCCGTGTATAGAAGAACAGAACGTCGCAGCAGAGCATGTTTTCTTTTGTACATGGATCATACTGCTACCGCCTGAAAAAGACCATAAGCTTTGCATCCCTTGGATTGTTTGCTTACAGTGTAGCAGTTTCTAAAATGCAGTAAACATGTTGATTTTCCAAGGAATTAGAACGTTGCTGACTGTTGGAAACTATAAGTAAGAAAGATGAAAAAGAACCAGAAAATCTCATAGATACAGATGCATTATCCATGATGTAATCGAGTAACTTCAGCTCAGATGTTTCACTGTACAGGGGTAATTATTGCAATGTAAGAGCTGTCAATAACATACCTGAAAACATATTTGATGACCATTATTGTGTGGCTGAATAATCACCACCAGTTCTACGTTTGTCAAACTTTGCGCTAAAGCTGCTACAACGTAGCTTGATCTCTAGAGACAAGGTGGTATGAAAGAACAGATTTGAAAAAAGAAACAGAAAATTGACCACAGAGATTCAGGACTATAGTAGCAACAAAGAGAGGACGATAGATATATACAAAAGAAAGAGGGACCAGAAGATAAACATACGCAAACTTTGTTAAATACGAGGGGCGTTCAATAAGTAATGCCCCTGACCCACTTGCAGTTGTTTGATCTAGCTGAAATGTTGCATGTGCACTTATTTATACCTTTATAGATTAAGTGGCGAATTACAGCTCTGAACTAATTGTGGTTTCTGATTTACAGGTGTTTGAACTGAGTCAAGTGTGAAATGGAGCCTGTTGAGTGTCGAGCAGTGATCTGGTTTTTGTATTTGAAAGGACGCACACCACGGGAGACTTTTGATGAAATGAAAGTAACTTATGGTGATGATGCCCCATCATATGACCTTGTAAAACGCTGGCATTGTGAATTCAAACATAGTCGGAACTCTGTGGAAACAGCTCCCAGATCTGGTCGCCCCCTTCTGCCGTTGATGAGACGTCTGTCCGTCAAGTTGAGGCTGCCATTTTGGAAGGTCAACGCATAACTATTCGCCAAATAGCCCATATGGTCAAGATTAGTACCGGGTCTATGGAAACTATCATTCATGACCATTTGCATATGCAAAAGGTGTCTGCCAGATGGATTTCCAGGTTGCTCACACCTTTCCAGAAGCAAGAACGCGTTGAGTGCTCGAGGATGAATTTGGAGATGTGCCAAGAAGATGAGTCAAAATTTTTCAAAAGACTGATCCCACAGGATAAAACCTGGGTCCATCACTATGATCCATAGATCAAAGCCCAGTCAATGCAGTGAAAGCACCGTGACTCACCTCCTCCAAAGAAGGCGAGGGTATAGCCCTCCGCTGGCAAGGTCATGCTCACAGTCTTCTGGGACCAGGACGGAGTAGTGATGACAGATTTCCTGGCAAAGGGTACCACAATTACAGGAGCCTATTATGCTTCACTTTTGAGGAAATTAAGAGAAGCTATCAAAATCAAGAGGCGGGGCAAGATCAGCAAAGGCATCCCCCTCCTGCTGGACAACGCTCCGGTCCACAACTCGCGTGTCACCAGATCAGAAGCACAGGCGTGCAGCTATGAACTCCTCCCCTTGCACCCTCTGATTTTCACCTCTTCCCAGCCATGAAGTTGATTTTGAAAGGAAAGCGTTTCCCAGATGATGCAGCCTTGATTTCTGAAGTCACGTCGTGGTTGGAGGACCAAGCTGGGGTCTTCTACAAAAACGGTCTCCAGAGCTGTATCAAACGATGGGAGAAATGCATAACTCTGGGTAGTTCCTATGTAGGAAAAGACTAATAACTGTGCCAAGTGTCGTTGCTCTACTGCTATAGGAAGTGGGTCAGGGGCATTACCTATTGAACGCCTCTCGTATATAACATACAAGGACTGCCGAACGTGTACGAGACTGGCATGAAATCAGAACCATGATATGACTTGCAACCGAACTGGGTGGAGATTACAAATGTACTCATAGCTCGATGCTCTGTGCAGAACGGGATGTACAAAAATTAGAATATATAAGAATACCAAAGTCGTTTCATATGCAGAGAAAGTGGTGGCTTAAGTTTCTTGGGATGGAAAAGGCATTGTGTTTACTGACTATCATCAAAAGGCCACACCATCATTAGAAAGTATTATGGAGCGGTCTGTGCAAACTTGCTGAAACAGTTACGAAAGTCTATCAAGTTCAAACACCTAGAAAACTGATGAAAGGGGTCTTGTTTAATCAGACAATGCTCCAGCACATAAATCCTTGGTTTCAATATCAACTGTTTGTGACTGTGACTTAGAACTTGTTGATCACACTTCTTATTTTCCTGATTTCGTCCCATTTGACTGTTCCTCAACATGGAAAAACACTTGGCTGGGAACCAGTATCGCAGTGATGATGACTTCATATCTGTTGTTGATGTTTTTTATCGGCAAAAGGCTGGAAGCTTCTTCACCAGTGGGATTGAAGCACTGTTAAACTGATGAAAGAAGTGCGTGGCGAGCTGGCAGAAACGTTAGCCCGTCGGGCGAAATGCTTAGCTGTATTTCGTCCGTCGTTACGTCGCTGAGTTCAAATTCCGCTGAGGTCGACTTTGCCTTTCATATTTTCGGGGTCGATTAAATAAGTACTACTTACGCACTGGAGTCGATGTAATCGACTTAATCCCTTTGTCTGTCCTTGTTTGTCCCCTCTATGTTTAGCCCCTTGTGGGCAATAAAGAAATAAGAAGTCAGTGGACTGCAAAGTGGGCTCTGCTGAAAACTAAACCTCATCTGCTCACATTCCATGAGAATAGATTGGTTAGATTATAGACTTTTCAGTGGACTCTTCTATGTATACATATATATGGTAAACAAGTTCGTTTTGCAGCAATTCAATTCCATTCCCTACGTGAAATTTCACAGACGTAGCCTGCAGGCTAGACTAATATCTATCTATCTATCTATTTATCTCTCTCTCTCTCTCCTCTCTCTCTCTCTCTATCTATCTATCTATCTATCTATCTATCTATCTGTCTGTCTGTCTATCTGTCTGTCTGTCTGCCTGTCTGTCTGTCTGTCTGTCTATCTCTCTGTCTATCTATCTATCCATCCATCCATCTATCTATCTATCTATCTATCTATCTATCTATCTATCTATCTATCTATCTATCTATCTATCTATCTATCTATCTGTCTGATTGTCTGTCTGTTTGTCTGTATGTATGTATGTATGCATACAGAGGGGGTGTGGTGTTTGTCGTGTGTAGGTGTGTGCATGTGTATATGTAACTGATTTTATCCGTGTTATCGGAATGAACATAAATTCATCGTTAGAGCCACATGCTGAGGAGAGGTAACTCTTTGAAAGAGACGCAACTAAATAACGTGTACAGTTTAGAGAGTAGAAACCGAGAAAATGATACTGGCCTTTGTCTTCAAAAGAAATGTCCTATCATGACCGAAATCCAGTAATTGACGCTGTAAAAGAATAAAAGATTAAAAGAATGCATCAGAAAACTTTCTTCTATGAAGCATTTTCGCAATGATTGTCCATAACAAATGTTTTCAATTAGATATAGCAATATACATGTGACTCATTTTCATTATTTGAACATCTCCTGTACCATAGACCTGAAGGGAAGCAAACTATTATAATGATGAAACTGGTTACATTCAGGAGTAGAAATCGCTATGACATTCTGGTAGAATTAGAGAAGGTTATGTAGATGTTATGAGAAGGTTATGTAGATGTTATCACACAGGGAAACTATCGTATATAATACCAATTAAGGACTGAACACGAAAAAGTGGACAGTCAACATGCTAGATATAGACGTCAAATCGCCATTCTCCACAAAAAGTCTATGTTCTCAGATCAAACTCAGTTTGATCTGAGAACATAGACTTTTTGTGGAGAATGGCGATTTGACGTCTATATCTAGCATGTTGACTGTCCACTTTTTCGTGTTCAGACCTTAATTGGTATATATAAATATTTTAATCTTCGGATTCTTTCTTTAATATGCTAGGCCACTGGTTCTAATTGATAAATTCAATTTTAACCCTAATTTAATGTTATAATATATATATATATATATATATATATATATATATATATATGTATATGTATATATGCAAGTGGGAAAGTGTCTTCTACTATGCCTCAGGCCGACCAAAGCCTTGTGAGTGGATTTGGTAGACGGAAACTGAAAGAAGCCCGCCGTATATATATATATATATATATATGTATATATATATATGTATGTGTGTGTATATGTTTGTGTGTCTGTGTTTGTCCCACCAATATCGCTTGACAACCGATGCTAGTGTGTTTACGCCACCGTAACCTAGCGGTTCGGCAAAAGAGACAGATAGAATAAGTACTAGGCTTACAAAGAATAAATCTTGGGGTCGATTGGCTCGACTAAAAGGCGGTGCTCCTGCATGAACGCGGTCAAATGACTAAAACAAGTAAAATAATACCGGTTCCCATATGCTATTCATACCTGCATTCTGTCTGCTTAGGAGGTTGTGTCCTAGCAAGATTCCGAGTTCGATTCCAAGCAGTGACCTGAACAATAACAATAATATCAACAACAACAACAACAACAACAACAACAATAATAACATCAAAAAGTACCTTAGGAACGAGAACCCAGGTTCGAAATTTCCCCAAGACACCCAAAGAAGGCTGGAGCGTATATCAGCCGAAACGTTGTGTTAACAACAAACAAGATGAAGACTAATATCTGTCGAATGTAAATAATGTAAATAATGTACATAATTCCTCTTCTCTTAAATATAGAACTGTGTCAGGTCTATTGTGTTTGCATTTTATTGAGTTTTCCACTGGGACATTCGACCAATACTCCTTTTTATTATCAGTGGCTATGGCTTCTACCATACTATGGGTTCCTGAATTTTGTTCTTGGGGTTATCATTCCGACGGATTTCATTATATAATGTCCTAACTACAACATTATGTCTCATCGGTAGATAGTGCCGTGATGATGTTTCAGACAACTGCTTATGGTGTGGATGATTTCTTTAGTGTAAAATCCACAAAGTCTGCATTGGTTGTCGCATTTTACTGCTTTTCCTGCATCTCTGTCAATTTTCTGCATCGAGTATTTGGTTGATATTTCCTGTTCCTGGATTGCAAACGCATACCTTTGTATGTTTGTAAGTACGTACGTAGTACGTATGTATGCATGTATGTGTGTATATATGCATGTGTGTATGTACGTATGTATTTATCGAGAGAAAGAGAGAGCGAGAAAGAGGGGAGGGAAGAGAGAGGGAGAGAAAGCGAGAGAGAGAGAGAGGGGGGAGGGGGAGAGAAAGATAAAGATAGAAAGATCCTCAGACATTTTTACTTATGATGTTTTGCATTAATGTGAAATCCAGTCATTGTTCAACGTTAATCACATTTGTAGGTAGGTGAGGCATATGTTTGTGAAGTTAGGATTCTGCTATCTCTCAAATAGGTTCTACGTTGAATTTCGTCGTCATTTCTTGCAGAAATTCCTTTTAAGTTTACAGCTTCGGGAAGTAATCAATAAAAATTATTTGAATCTTTAGAAATAAAGGAATGGCATTTAATCAATTAGAATATTGGTTTGACTTCACACCGATGTTCAATTTACAATCTATAAAGTGATGTTGTTGCTGTTATTTTTGTTGTTGATGTTTAAAGAATAGCAGAAAACAGTGTTACTTCCTCCCCCTCTCTCAACTTTATATATATATCACTATTTCTTTTCCTTTCTTGCTCTTCATCAGGCTTTTCTCTCTCCGCCAACACTCTCTTCTCTCCCTCCCTCCCTCTCTCTCTTTATACACAAACATATATACATACACATACACATGTATATATATATATATATATATATATTATATATGTGTGTGTGTGTGTGTAAGTATACGTATGTATTCATGTATGTGTATGCAGAAATATATATATATATAATATATATATATATATATACATACCTACATATATATGTGTGTGTGTTTGTGTATGTATATGTATACACACACGCACACACATGCAAACACATACGTACACAAACGCGCGCATATAAACATAAATTCGCACACACATATACATACAAAGACACACACACACACACACACACACACACATATAGGATAGGTTAACGAATATTGATCGGTCTTTCAGTAGAAGTCAACGTCCAGGTTACTAAGTACTGTTTGTTCGCGGTTAACTTATTTTTAATTTCGTTTTCACATTTTATGCCTGATTACAATGATGATGATAATGATGATGACGATGACGATAATGATGATGATGGTGATCATGTTCATGTTCGTGGTTTTGGTGGTGGTGGTGGTGGTGGTGGTGGTGATGTTGATGGTGGTGAAAATGATTTGATGATGTGTAAGAATAAGTGGAGATGGAGAAGGATGAGGGAGTGAAAATGTTTATGGAAACGAAACATAGCTAGCATATACTGGCCCTGTACAGCGTAACGTATGTGTAGCTAAGTCACACGACATTACAACAAGAACGCAGCATCAGCTTTGGCATAAAGTAGTGAAACAGAAAGATTTTCCAAATATTTTTGAATGTTTGACATTTACCTTCAGCCATTCACTATGCATAGAGATTCTAGACATCTTCGTAATTGCAAAGATAATCTGGAACTCGACAGAGGAAAGAAAACTCCGAATGACCTGTCCTTGTTTTCTTTGTATCGTCTATCTGGATGTTTTGTTGTCCCTTTTTTGTATCCCCTAACAGTCTGGATGTTTTGTGTTCTTGTCTCATTTTGTATATATATATATATATGTGTTTTGTGTGTGTATATATATATATATAAAGTGTAGGTTGAGTATCAGTAGTGCAATGACACTTGATCGCGTACATATTTAATTCTAACACTTACAAATTTATATCTTGAAATGCCGCACTGAAGAGGTGAAATAAGTAAGTAAATATTACTTTACTTTAATCCCGAAACGCGTATGTTGCTAATCGGAGTCGTGTGGATTCGTTATTTTTTCTTTTTGCCTACGTAAAAAAGTGTTATTGTCTGGGAGATCTTTATAGTAGCAGAAAAGGCATTTTAACTCCAATTTCTAAATTCGATGCGTAGTGAAGCAATTAGCTTCATTATAATTATGTTTATAATTATAGAATATTTGTATGATTTTACCCAAAAAAGGTTATTTTAATGTACCGAACTACTTGGTAAAATTATTAATTACTAATTAATTGATTAATTAATTTTACTCTATTATTATTATTATTATTATTATTATTATTATTATTATATTATTATTATTATATTATTATTATTATTATATGTACATATACACACGGGTGTATAGAAGAATATATTACTCAATGAAATTCCAACTTTGATTTTCACATTTTATTTACAATCTTCTAGTAATATGATATAATTTAATATAATAAAATATAATATAATATAATATAATGAGATGATATAGAATATTAAATGTCCATACTGATTGAACTAGTACTTTATACACACACATATATATATATATATGTAATATATATATATATATATATATATATATATATTATATATATATATATATATCATATATATATATAATACGTATATATGTATGTATTCACGTATGTATGTATGTATATAGTGCGGAGGTATCTAGGGTAAATCCCTGCTGTATCCTCTCAAACACTTATGTTTATTCCATTATTAAAATCCAACATGTAGTCAGTTGCTACTGTGTGTAAGTGTAAAATATATATTAGAAATGAGAATTATGGAAACACTATTTGCGGAGTTATTGTATATCAAAATAGTAAATAGGAAATTTGTTGGTATTATTTATTCTCCATTACATTTGTTTCATTTGCTAGTAAGTTTTACACGTTAGATAGACATGCAAGGAATTTCCTATTAAAAATTCTTTAGGCAGAAAAATTAAATAATACAAGTCTTGTAATGATAAATAAATATCCCAAATTTTCAATTTCCTGTTTTGCTCTCTCTCTCTCTCTTCTCTCCCTCTCTCTCTATGTATAATATATTATCTATATATTATATATATATATATATATATATATATATATATATATAAAATATTATTAGAGACAAAACCACTATTTGCAAAACAAACAAGGAAAGACTTAATCAATACATAAAATTTTAATAAATAGTAAAAAAAAACCGCCACTACAATCGTTTCTTGTCTTGATCGACAATCTTCAGGTGGACTTCCAATCTAAAAAATCAATATTTTAAAATATAAAATAATAATTTTAAAAAATATTAAAGTATGAATGAAAAAATATAAGTATATAATCCATATATAACCTATATATAATCCATATATAATCAATATATAAACAATATATAATATATAAACTAAAAAAACCTATCAACAATTAAATATAAACTATAAATATAAAATATAAAATATAAAATATAAAACAAAACAAAAAAAATAATAATATAATAATACTAAAACTATATATACACCATACACATATACCTAATTATATATAACCATATCTAACTACATACACTAAATCACACACCTATATATATCCCTATACATACACATAAAAACGTCTAGGCAACTATAAATAAATAAAATAGCTAAATACTTCAACACAATACTTATTCATACTCCCACACACACACACATACAACCCACATTCACGCTCTAGAATACGGACATCACTCAAAACTATGAACGGAGAAATGGAATAAATGGAATTAAAAATTATATTCACTTGGTAAAAACGAACACTACTTAAAAATTATGAATGAAACAATGCAATAAAACAACAGACATCGCAAATAGACACAAATTACTACGAATTCCTTAACAAACCTATCATGATAAACCAAAAACTCATAAAAACATATAATGATAAAATCTCCCTTTACTAAACTCTATAACAAACCTATATAGCAATCCCCCTAACCTAAACATTCACACACAAATACACACACGTAAACCACACACCCACGACATATACAAATACCCACACCACTTACACATACCAATACATACATATAAACCTCAACATATACTCCAAAAACCCACTCAACCCCACACAGACAAATAAACACAAAAATTATGAATGGATTCTTTTATAAAACTACCATGATAAGCTAAAACTCACAAAACAGAAATGATAAAACCTCCCTTACTAAACACTATAACATACTTAAATAGCAATCCCTTTAACCTATACATTCACACACAAAAACACACACGTAAACCACACACCCATAACAAATACAAACACCCACCCCACTCACACACACCCACAAGTACATATAAGCCTCAACATATACACCAAACAAAATTACTTTACCAAGGAACTTAACATATGTATAAAAAGTATAACCGCTCTGGTAACGAACATCTCTAAATTAATGAATGGAGAAATGGAATAAATGGAATTAAAAATAATATTCACGTGGCAAAACGAACACCACTCAAAAATATGAATGAAACAATGTAATAAAACAACCAACATCGAAAATAGACAATTACCCACGAATTCCCTAAAAAACCATGATAAACCAAAACTCTTAAAAACATATACGATAAAATCTCCCTTTGCTAAACTCTATAACAAACCTATATAATAATCCCCCTAACCTAAACATTCACACACAAATACACACACGTAAACCACAGACCCAAGACTTATACACATACCTATACTAACTTATAAACCTCAATATACACCAAAACCCACTCACTCCCCACACAGACAAATTAACACATACATCCCAAAACCTAAATAACAAACCCATATACACATTCACACACAAACACACACACACGCAAAACACACACACACAACGGATACATATACTCCCTCACATATACGCATATACATACTCACTAAACTCGATATATACAACAATATTTACACACCCACACTCA
This sequence comes from Octopus sinensis, assembly GCF_006345805.1. Lineage (NCBI taxonomy): Eukaryota > Metazoa > Mollusca > Cephalopoda > Octopoda > Octopodidae > Octopus > Octopus sinensis. Next base: position 70,284,314 of record NC_043002.1, read on the forward strand.
TACAGATAAATAAATTATACAACTAAAAACTCACACACAAACTCATATACATAAACACTCCTATGAAAACAACATTAAATACATCATAATTAACCAGAATATCAAAACTAACAATATGACATGAGGATAAATAAAAGACATACTTACAAGTCAGTTTCAAATTATGAAGTGAAATTAAATTCTTAGCCGTTAAAAAAATCAAACCAAAATTACGTTACCATAGAAATAACTTATGTAAAAAAAGAATACGCGCCATGGAAAGTAAACGTCATTTAAATTATGAATGGAGAAATAGAATAAATGGAACTAAAAACTATATCCACGTGGCAAACCAACACTACTTAAAAAAATTTATATTTATTCCCTAATATTTATTATAAAATATAAAATATAAAAATATAAAAATGGCGGTGCCCCAGCATGGCCACAGCTCATAAGCTGAAACTAGAATCAATCAATCAATCAATCAATCAATCATGTATACAACCCGTGCAACCTCGTACATTGACACATATATAGAGATGCCAGTGCACAAACACACAAGTTCAAGTGTATACATACACATACACTCGTGTGTGTGTGTGCTCAAGCACAAACATACGCTCACTCACACATACACAGGGACGCACTCTCACGAACACACACTCGTGGCCATACACTCACCCACATCACAATTCTAATTTTTGACAACATTGCTTTTAAAAAAATGGTGAGCGTAATAAGGAAAATTATATGAGAGATATGTAAAATGTATACCTCTATTTCGGATCATCTATAAATTAAAATCAAAGTAAGCCTATACAACATAATAACACTAAGTCGAAGGTTTTTCCTAATAAATATGTAGAAATATAAACAAAATATATGCATGAGACTTTGCTATACGGAAATACATATATACATATATATATGTATGTGTGTGTGTGTGTGTGTGTATATATATATACAAACACATATACTCGCATTCAATTGGAGGATAAATTAGCTTCATTTAGGGATAGTATCATCCAATGAATACCTAATATTTGTTGTGAATAATAATACTCGCAAAACAATAGGTTCATATATAAATCATGGTTTATAATCATTCAAAGAAAGTAAAAAAATGGAGATATAACATTTAATAAAAAATATATATTCATTTACTTGAACTGGTGCACATAAATGTATCACCATGTATGTGTGCATATGTGCATACTTATATGTATCTATTGTTTGCATACGTATATTAATGTGGTTGTGTGCGGGCGTGTGTGTTTATATATGTACATATATTAATATTTAGATACGTATATCTACGTATATGTATATGCATTGAATTAAAAGACGAATGCTTTTTGGCCAGTGTTATTCTATGTTTATGTATTATTTTTATATCAGTTTCCTTTGGATTTATAAAAAACTTACCTACATATTTTATCTTCTCATTCATATGATATTCTACTCCACAGTAATTTACTATTCAACTTCAATTTATTTACCCATTATTACCCTAAATATATTCACATTTTATCCATTACCAACTAAAGCAACCTATGACCACCTAATCCAGGCATATACCAATATTAACCATAAATTAATACTCAGTCTGCTGTGATAATTTTAAAATACAACACTTAAAAACCTAACGGTATATCTTTTTTCTTCCTCTATGAAGAGCATTTGCTAAATATAATGATTTTAATAATTGCTATTTAATCCATTAAGCTTAGATGAAACAACTGTAAGGGACTATGTTTGAGTCTTGCAGATAATATATTTTTAAAGCATGATTTATATATATTGGCTAAACTGGCAAAATGACCATTCCAAAATATAACAATATATATATATATATATTATATATATATATATATATATATAATATATATATATATATAATATATATATATATATACACACATATATGTGTGTGTGTTTATGTATATTTATTTATTTATGCGAATTTGTGTGTATGTATCTCTCTCACTCACTCACTCTATCTATCTATCTGCCTTTCTGACTGACCATCTACACATGTCAGATCACTTTTTAGTGCTGCAAGTGACATGTAACTCAATACTATAATCTATCTCATGGTAGGGCCATTGGCAACTAAACCATAACCAAATGGTAGTTTTCATTGGACACTCTACAAACGAAAAACTAAATCTGTTATAAGTTGGTGAACCCAGCAGAGTCAACAGCCATCCAGCATCTGGGATGAGAAATCTAAGATTTGTTTAAACTTCTCTCTAGAAGAAACAAAACTCAGATGTAACGTCTACGACATTATTTACAACACAGGATGTAGAGTAGTTCTACATAGGAAGCACATATAAAAGCTGTTTAAAGCGAGCCTATTCAAGACCTCTTCTTAATTTAAGAAGCTTCAAGGACATGCACCGCTTCTTTTTTATCATCTGTATTATGTGTAGCATACTATGGTTGCCTGTAGCCGAGAAAGGCAAAACGCTCAATGAAAAATTCTCCGATGATATGATGGTATTTGTTACCGAGGGAGTGATGTTCACTGAATACCTGTTGCAAGAGGTCTTCCTGGCAAGACATTCAGGCTGCTCATCTTTAAGAGAAGAGCCAAGTGATGACACACACTCACATACACACACACGCGCAAGCCTGTAAAAATATATATGAATATACAAATATGTATATATACATACATATGGCTGAACTCTTGAAGTGTACAAATGTGATTTGCTTCCCTCTGCCGAAGTCAGTTGTAAGCTTCACAGCTATAAAGCAAACTGACCGTTTGCATATATTTGCAACCACGTGTTTACCTACAAACCACTCGAAAGTACGTTTCTTTTTTACTCAAATACAAATTATTATATACCGAAATAATCTCTCGTTTATGCACAAACAACCAAATAACCAAAAGCTCACAACCATAAGAGAGAATATATCTATATATACACTTCTTTAATATCTTCAGATAATCAAAACCTCACACACACATAAGAAAGAATATATACATATATCTCAATCAAAATAAAACCAAGAGAAAAAAAGCAAAAAAAAAAAAAGCAAAAAAAAACATGGCGTCTGACCGGCAGACTTACAACAACCGAAATTGATCTCTTCATAAGCACATGGTTTTCTCTCTCCCTAACAGAAAACAAACATTTCGTGTATAAATGAGATTGCCGAAAAAGCAGCGCATATACTCAACATTCGAAGTGTTAAGCAAATACGCTGCAAACTAAAACACATTGAGGTTTCCTTTAAACTAAATCAGGGTCATTTTCAAATACTTCGGTGTCTCTTTTACTCTTTCACTTGCGCAAGGTGCCACGCGGTGGTTGGTAAGTAAGCTACTTGCCACACAGTCACCCCTGCGCCTCTTCAAATTTACTCTTCAAATATTGGTCAAGCACAGCAACAAACAGCAACAGCCAGAAAATCATGAACGGCAGCAACAAGCAACAGCTAGAAAATCATGAACGCAACAACAACAACAACAACAAAAACAACAGGAAGAGCCGCTCCTAAATTCCAGCATAATAACTGATATATTGAACGTTAGTATCTCTCCTCCTTTCTTTCACTCACCACTCTCACAACAGCCACCGCAATCATCATCATCATGATCATCATCATCCTAATCATCATCATCATCATCATCAGCAGCAGCAGCAGCACTGCTGCCACCATCGTCGTCTACCACTTCAAATACTAAAAATAAACCACTGCTTTCTTCCCCCACATCGCCCCCTCAATCCTACTGTAGTATAAAAATCCTCTGTGTTGATTAGTCGACAAACGGTTTGAAACCAGGCACTCCCACTTCAACTGCTGACAAAGAAGCAGTAGAGTCACTTCTTGACTTTATGAATGAGTTTTTCTTGTCCCAACTTGTCTTTGCATCAAGATATCAGAACATTTTAGACCTTGGGTTTAGTAACCGCACTAACACTATACATAATGATACAGTGGTAAAAGCCCTTCTTTCAGGCTATGACATGGTTCTCAGTAACCTGAGATTCTACCAGCCGAAAGCTAACCCTAGTGACCTCTCTCCAGCCCACCGATTTGATAACATGGATCTCTATAATGTGGACTGGGACCTAATCAGGAATGAGCTATCACATGTTCACTGGCCTTTCACACATGCACACACCTCCTCTAGCATCAAAATGTCTTGGGAGATCTTTGTAGACACTGTCACAAACATGTGCAAAACACACCCCAGTAACACCTGTGAACACAACTAAGTGCAGAATTCCCCAAAACAGAGAAAACTATTATCAGAAAAATAAAAAGAACAAACAATAAAAGTAATAAACTAAAATACTGCGAACAGCCACACATATATTCGACGGTTATTGCTCTGCTTGAATAAAAAGAAATATAACCTCCAACAATACATGAAGATCATCATCAATAACCAAAGGACAGCTGAGGAGAAATGGGTCGTCGAGAAAATCAAACTCAACCACTAAGTGTTCTTTATTGTGAAAAAACACAAGGTCTGCACTGTTGATGAAAATGGCACTCTCCAAGATAATGCGAAAACCATGAGATACTGCAGAAACAGTACTGTTTTGTTTTCAGCAATCATGATATGGCCGATCTGGACTATATCAGTGATGTAAATCCTCAACACACTATATCGGACATAATATTTCGCGCCCCTGATGTCTTAGCGGCAATAAACGAAATTGAACACAATTCAACAGTATACCCTGATAGGTTCCCTGCTTGTGTCCTGAAGGTGTGTCGACACCAACTTGCATCTCCTTTTGCTAATCTATGGAGGAACTCACTGGATGCTGGCTATATTCCTGAAAACTTTCTGTCCCAATCTCTTGTCCCAGTTTTCAAAAAGGGAAACAAGTCCCTTGTAGTGAACTACACTTCGATCTCACCCACCTCTCATATCATCAAGGTATTTGAGAGGGTGGTGAGATCACGAATAACCCACTTTCTTGAAAGCAACAGACTGCTGAACCCCAAACAACATGGGTTCCATAACAGAAGGAACTGCTTAACGCAGCTGCTGCATCACTTTGATGAAATTTGGAGAGCATTAGGGGAAGCCTCCAACACCGATGTCATCTACCTTGATTTCAGCACGGCCTTTGACAGAGTTGATGATAAGATTCTCTTGAAAAGCTATCCAACAATGGTGTCTCTGGATAGTTACTACAATGGAACAAGTATTTACTGACGGACAAACTTCACACCTTGTAGTCGAAGGAGTGAAATAAAGCCCTGCCAATGTCAGCAGTAGTATTCCACAAGGCACTATATTGGGCCCACTTCTTTTCATCATCTACATTATTGACATAACTAACATCATTAAGCACAGCAACATAAGAATCTTTGCAGATGATTCCAATATCCAGAGGTCATCAATGAAGTGGGTGACCGGACAATTCTTCAGTCAGATCTACTGGCTGTCATCCAATGAGCGGAAAAGAATAATATGCTGCTGGACGAGTACAAATTTCAGCTAATCCAGTTCGGAAAAGAGAACACCCTGAAACTCCCATACTTCCTTCCTTCTGGTGAAACTCTCATGGCATCCAACAACATCAGAAACTTGGGAATAATTGTGGACAACAACATAAGCTAGGCCGCTTATATAAACAGCAATGCTGACATGGCCTGCAGACCGTATTCCAGGATTTCCAGAAAATTCCAGTCGATAGATATCCAGACCATTATCCTTCTCTTCTCCACTTTTGCCCGACACCACCTCGAATACTGTTGTCCGCTGTGGTATGACCACACGAAACAAAGTATCATAAAAGTTGAAGCACCTCAAAGGTCAATTACAAAAAATAGATGACTTGACAATCTTTGACTATTGGGGTCGACTAGAAAAGCTCAAGCTTATTCTCTCCAAAGCCGCCGTGAGCGGTACATCAACTGCCTGATGTGGAAAATATTCCATCAACATTGCCCAAATAATGTTGGTATCAGCTTTAAGATGCACCCAAAACCTGGGCCCCGTACTATCCGCCCACGACATAAATCATACTTGCATCACACAATACGTCACGATTATTTCACCTCAATTGGCCCCGCTCTCTTTAACATTACAGGAAAACACATTAAAGCAGAAATAGACCCTATAAAGTTCAAGAAGTCTTTGGACAAATTCCTTCAAGAAATCCCGGATAAACCCCCTACACCTGGATATGTCTCTGTAAACAATAATTCTCTCCTCGAGTGGGCCATGTTGTCCAATTCCTGACTTGAATGACTTCGCCAGGTGTTGCTATTGGGTAGACATGGCCTGGGCCAATACTGGTCGAAACCTATCATACATACATTCATACATACATACATACATACATACATACATACATACATACATACATACATACATACATACATACATACATACATACGTACATACATATATATATGTATATATATATATATAATATATATATATATATATATAAATATATATATATATATTATATATTATATATATATATATATATAATATATATATATATATATATATATATATATTATATATATATATATATATATATAGTTCAAAGTTGTACAAAAAAAAATAAATAGATAAAACAGAGACAGGTGATGGAAGAGTGTTTGACGTTTCAAGCCCCCGCTTTATGTAGAAACGAATGAGGGAAGTCGGAAAATTAAAAAAAAGAAGAGAAACAGAGACAATAAATAAATAAATAAATAAAAAAAACCATATCATTATGAAAAGTTGGACATATTATCTATCTGTCTGTCTGACTGTAATTTAAATCTCTTTTTCATAAGTTAGCTGTAATGATTTCTGGAATATGACGAAGTAGTTTCTAGAAGGTAGACTTGAATCGATTAAACAAATTAATAATTTGATACTTTGATAGATTAGAACCAGATCAAAAGGGTATAGGAACCGTTTTTCTTCTGTGTTACATACAACCAATATAGAGTGATTTACCTGAAGGATCCATTCTATACAGGAAATATAAGTATATAAATATAAGAACAATTGTTTATTTGTTTATTATTGTTGTTATTATAGTTTAGCCCCAGGCCAGCAAAGATCGTGGTCGATAATGATAAGCACTCAGGTGGGTTAATCCGATCTTTTAAAATAACAATTGTCACTTCTGTATTTTATGCTATTTACTTACTCAAGACAGGTAGACATGACTGTTATTTCTCGCACATTGAGTGACTACACCGAGGATGCATCACTTAGACGTTGTTGATTTACTCCAAGTCAAACCTGATTAAGCAGATCTATGATCAAAAGCGTTCCATTTGCGACCATCGCATATTTTTCTTATGTGTACGACCCTAGGATCACATTATCGAACGTGACCTGCAGATTAATCACTCACTATTGGTTGCAAACCAAATAATCAAAGGAGAGTTAGCTTTTGATATGGCCCTAATTTATCACAATATCAAACTACTAATTTGTTTAATCGATTCAAAGTTATTTTCTAGACGTTACTTCATCATATTGCTGACATCATTACAACTACGTTCAGAAAAATAACATTAAAACTTAGCTCTCTCTTTCTGATAGTGTCTCTCTCTCTCTCTCTCTCTCACACACACACACACTCCCCCTCTCTCTCTCTCTCTCTCTCTCTCTCTCTCTCTTACATGTATATATATATATATAGGGAGAGTTTACGAAAAAAACAAAAGACGAAGACAGGTGGTGTACAAAACAAACATGTATTAGTATAACGCTCATATATATATATATTATATATATATAAACACACATATATATATTTATATTTATATATACATATATATATAGGTCTATAAGAATGTATGTATATTTATATATATACATATATATATATATATATATATATATATATATATATATATATATGTATATATATATGTATATATATATGTATATATATATGTTTAGATACAAATGAACATATACACACACACACATGATACATGTTGTCTATGTAATGTGAAAACTGTCAGTAAATATTAAACTTGAAATACAAATTAGAAATTTATGGATGTATGTGTGTGTGTGTGTGGTGTGTGCGTGTGTGTGTGTGTGTGTCTGAAGGTGTGTCTGAAGGTGTGTGTCTGAAGGATTAGTGGTTCACGTATTGGGCTCACGATCGTAAGGTCGTGAGTTCAATTCCCGGCGTCGCGTTGAGTAAGACATTTTATTTCTCGTTCTTCCAGTCCACTCAGCTGGCAAAAATAAATAGTACCTGTAATTGAAAAGTGCCATTCTTGTGACATTCTGTGTCTGGCTGAATCTCCTTGAGAACTACGGTTAAGAGTAGATGTGCCTGTGGAGTCCTCAGTCACTTACACATTAATTTCACGAGCAGGCTATTCATTTGATCGGATCAGCTGGAACTCTCGTATGTATATATACACATATACATAGGTTCGATGCATGGACGAAGTGGGCATGGTTTTGGCCCTGGGTCAGTATTACTCACTGACGAGAACAAAGTGATCATTCACAAAATTTGAAATCACTATGATACACTCTTTCAAGCTTTAGTCAGCCCGAGGCTATAGTAGAAGACACTTGCCCAATGTGCCACGCAGTGGGACTGAGCCGGTAACCATGTGGTTTGTAAGCAAGCTACTTACTACAAAGCCACTCCTACGTATGTCTAATTTTCATTTTCCATTCTTTTCGTCTATAGTCCGGGGTCTCAAAATTTTACCACTCGTCCCTTCGAATTCGCCCTTGTGTACAAGTGAAAACTATGGTCTTGAGTCGTTTTGACTGCTATTTTTAGCATACTGGTGCTACAAGTAGTACTCGTCATTATTACTCG
>NC_043002.1:70298087-70300587 GCF_006345805.1 Octopus sinensis
CTGATATACGCGTAATCACAAGCGCATACACAAACTAATTGCGATGAAAGAAACTATATTTTAAGCTTAAGGTCAAGTTGGTAGTTTTTAAATTAGCATTGATCTCGCTCTTGCGCTCATGGAGGAAACAGTCTTTTCATCATACGCACACACAGACACATACACTCACACACACTCGCACAAAGGCACACACGCAATTACACACATATACAGACATGTATATATGTATATAATATATATATATATATATATATATATATATACACGTGTATATATATATATATATATACTATGTACGCATAAATATAGATACAGATATATATGTATATATATATATATATATATACTATGTACGCATAAATATAGATACAGATATATATATATGTATATATATATATTATATATATATTATATATATATATATATATATTCATATACGTGTATATGTACGTATGTGCGCATACATATAAATATAAATATATATGTATGTATATATATATATATATATATATATATATATATATATACATGTAAATGTACGTATGTAAGCATACATAGAAATATATATGTAGATATATATGTGTATACACACACGCACACGTTCATATATACATACATATGTATGTGTATACACATACATACATACATACATACATACATACATACATACATACATACATACATACATACATACATACATGCATGCATACATACAAACTTTTTACGTATTCCAGTATGCTTGTGGCATATTCGAACCCGTAAGAAAGCTGTCTAATGTATATTGTTTTCGAGAAATTTCTCGCTGCAAACAGATAAATGTAAACATACCAAGTCGGTTTGCGGCTCTCTAACCAGACTGGTTGATGCATGCAACCTGAGCGGTTGTGTCTTCTTGAGTGCTAAAGAACTGAGGTAGATCAGAGCTTAGCGTTTTTATCCTGTATTTTATATACGGTGTGCCGTCGATTAGCGCAATCAGGGAATATCATAAAAAAAAAAAGACCTCTCGTCAGTTCATATTTTCCGGTCTGTAGTATCGAAGGGGAGATAAACACTCTGAAAAGAATGCGTCCACCATTCCGGTCTGGAGATCTGCGAACAGATCCGGTGTGTTTACACCTATCTCTCAACTGTAAAATGTTTCTCCATGATAAAATATGATGAACAATTTTCTTAATGGTTAGAATATGCTTCAAGCATATTTGAATCGGGAATAAGTTTTGTCTATATTTTCTCTCGCTTTCTCTCTCTCACTCTCTCTCTTCTTCTTCTTCTCTCTCTGACTGTACATTATGCTGTACATTAGTTCATTCACTCAATCAAATCGACATTGCTTGTGCAGGTGCACGATGTGCCACGCGCCAGGCGTGGAAGTGACCGCAGAGTAACGCGAGATGAAGTGATTTGCTCACGAATCTCTAAGTTCAAGAATAGAAACCACGATATCTCGATCGCAAGTACAACGCTCAAACCACCAGGCCATGCGCTCTCGTACACTTAGTTAATTTATGTTAAAGACCCTCAAGATGGATGACCGGCAAAGCTGACCTCTCGATGATATAAAACGTGAAAACACCGAAAGGACTTCTATGTGACGTTTCCTTACCAACCAATACGAGGAAAATATATCAATGAGATATAAGTACAGCTGAAATGCAGATCTACTCGGAAATATATCTCTGAAACATATTGAAGAAAAAAAATAACAATAGATGATATATACTGTATCTTCTTTGAACAAGCAACAGATATTCATGGCTACATGATACCTCCATTAGTAGAACAAATATGACAGCGCTAGGAGGATATTGCCTCGCAAATAAAAAAAAAAACTGGTGATTTATGGAAATAGACAAAATATCATAAACGCAATGAGGTTTAATATGCTTTATAAAATGCCTTATATGCCTCCCACCACCAAATTATAATTTTAGAAAATATGATGCATATAATACATTAATAAATTTGTGCTTTCAAGAACCTCTTCGTGATATATATATATATACAACAAACAGGTGTATTAGTATAACGCTCGGGAAGTGAAAAAGTCTTTAACGTTTCGAGCCCACGCTCTTTCACAGAAAGGCACACTGAAAGAAACAAGGAGAGAAAATAAAGAATGTGTATAAATATATGTACATATATATATATATATATATACATATATATATATGCATATTTTATGCATGCATATTATATATGTAAAAACACAAACATGCACACACACATCTCATTTATCACGAGTGCTTGGTTTCTCTCCACTAAAGAGCACAGTATTAAATGAACCAGAGATAAATGAGTAATAGACGATATGGGGAAAATTGGTGAGCATTGTGGTCCGTCGCTGGTGTGATCGTTTGTAGTCCAATAGAATCCGCGTTGTCACCGATCAATTCGTGATGAGAGTAACATGCTTCACAATTGAGTGTACCGTACTACCCGGATCAGTGATGAATGAACCAGTGACAAATGGCTCAGTGATAAACGAGGATTGATGTAC